>NC_044274.1:28299902-28494902 GCF_003957555.1 Calypte anna | reverse complement strand
ATAAACATATTAAAACCAGATTCCCTTTTTCTAGTTGTGCTTTACAAGGCAAACATGTCAGTCTTTAATAACAAGCTTTTAGCACTTGACCAAAAGGTACATTCCATGAGAACTCACAAACAGCTATAAAGACAGTGGGAGAAATACAGGTTTTTAATGACTTCACAGAGAATCTGTACTGTGGAGAATAATGTAAGAAGAATGAACAGGTTTTGAAACAGCAGAGATTTCAAATGAGATTTTAGCCTGTTGTTTGCTAGGTGGTAAGAACATGCCATGTAAATAAATTCTTTTTCAGATCTCTTGTTTCTTCAACATGTAGGTAACCTATCCTGTCACAAGAAGTGACTACTACATTCCAAAGAGGTGCAGGAGCTAAAATTTCAATGTTGGAGAGTCAGTACTTCATCTGTTTTGGAATGAGCAAAAAAATTGAGTCCTCAAAATTTAATACAAACAGCATGTTAAAAAAATTAGTTTCAGTTCACTGTTTTCTTTTGACAAGAAAGAAAAAAAAGGTATTTATAGCCACTCTATTAAAATTATTAATTGTGCATGAATTTGTGTGATTATGATTAGGCTGAATGAAAAGATATTTCAAAACAGAAATCTTCTGTCCAAAATCATCCTTATTGAAGACTGTTTTTTATTAAAACAGTATTTTCTTCAATGAATCATCATTTAAAAAAAAATAATACTCCAATGAGAACTTCCAGTCAGATCCACTAAGAATTTACATCACCGCTACGTAGTTTGCACTTACACGATCCAGGAAAAAAAAATACAACCCACAATAAAACAAAATAAAAAACCTCTTTCTGTCTTAAGTGAAAGACAAAGCAAACCCAACTGGGGTCATAATACAATTCAGGTGAGTGTTTATTCACAAATATTTGAATTCAAAGGGTAAAACTATGGGGGTTTGTGAGGCTGTGAACATATGTCTTGTGAGATCGAAGTTTTCCAACGGTTCTACAAAGAGTAACCACTTTTGCAAAAATTGAAAATATCTAAATTAGACAAAAAAAGTTAGATTCCCAAAAAAAGTTAAATTCCCAAACAGGGAGCTCAACTTTGAAATAGTTTTAAATCCACAGAAACTAGTACATCTTTACTTCTAATGAAAAAAGTTAAGGATATTACTTGTGCATGCCCTTCAAGACCTTAATTTCTCTAATAATGGTATTAAAACACCTTTATTGAAATTTTAAACCTGTTTTGAAATATTTTAAGGAGTCATAGCAAGGTATTTAAATATCAGAGTGAATGGGCTTAATGTTCAAAATATGCCTGAGAAGACAGAGCAGATTTAAGAGTAGTACCTTCCATAGTGCCATTCTTATTTCATATTTCTGGCATTTCTGTTATTTTCCGTACCTCAAAATACAGTCTTAGTGAATGAGCTTCTACAGTTGAGATATGGCTACCTAACTCCTACAGAGGGAACATTATGGGTAATAGAATGGATTCAGATATGACTTGGCTCCAGATGCCTTGAAGGAACAGTTCTGATAATTTGGAAACCCAGCAAAGAGAAAGCAATAATAATACTTATTTCAATGTGGGTTATGGCAGAGCTTACTTTGTGATCCTGCACAGTAAGAAAAGGTCAAATAACAGCCTCTCTATTTCTGTAATATTTTCTCTCTCCACAGCCTGGACATTGCAAATAGATGAGCTGGATTTTTTTTTTTTAACAAATCCCTGCAACATTTGAGACCAGAGACAATTTTAAATTGGATTTTTTCCTAATGGGTCAGTCTAGATTGTATTATTGCCATCTGTTAGTTCATGAAATCTGATGTAGACTTTAGAAATAACATCAGGATATCAAGCACAATTTAGGATAGGATTTTGTCCTGGAACTAGTGTTCCTTTGGCCCACAGTAGCCAGTCGTCTTTGTACAAATTACAGTGAAATCAGGTACCAAGAAGCTAAACCTTCGTATGTTCTAGCAGTAAAAACAAGCTGTTCATGCCTTCATGGTTCAAAATTTTGGCTGAAGTAATGAAATCATAGTATATAGTATATATATATCTAATTCAGTTATATTTTGTTACCAAAGCAAATAATGACTTCTAGGACACAACTTATAAAAAGAACTCCACACATTTTCTATGTATTAGCTTGTCTTTTCAAAAAGATTTTAAAACTTTAAATCTTTTAAATCATTTCGTACTTAATTTATTCTGCCTCCTTTAGTACTCTCTAAACTGGTTCTTGCCAGCTCCAGGGAAGAATTCTATATAATCTGCCTCTTTTGGCTCATCCGAGGCAGGGTCTTCGTATAAAAATAGACGACGCCCTGCTAGCGACACCTGACATTATTTCATATTGTAGAAAGCTTCCAAGAAATTTCAAAATTAAATTTTATGACAATTTGCCCTTTATTGGAACTGAAGAATATGCAGAATGGATCTGAAGTGTTTTGAGCAATAACTATTATTGAGCTGTTCCTTTCCTGGAAAAGGAGACATTCTGCATTTCTTCATATTACAGTGAAAATAAGCCTTTGAGACTTTTTATGTATCTGAAAATCTCCAGGTTTGGGAGATGTACAGAACACAACTAGAAAATATCAGATATAACAATTACAGATTTCATGGCAAATGGAAAACATAGAGCTAATTTAGACACATCCCTGATGAGAATCCCCTCATAATTATAAACTCCTTCTCATGTTCTAAATAAATTTTGTGCACACACAAAATTTAATTACTTTTGAAGGTGGCTGATCTTTTCATAATAATATCCAGAATACTTTCAGGACCAAGAAGAAAATTAAATGCTACTTAATAGTCACAATATTTTAAAAGTACATGATCAGGTGATAGGTTCTGACTTCTTGCAAGTTTCTTATTTTAAATAAGTCAGCAGAGAATGAAATATAATATTGAAACCAATCTAACAAGAAACTAGCTGTGAGATTTGGCTATGGAATTTTTCATTGCCTCAAAAGGACAATTTTAAAGTGAATAAGCCCTGGCTAGAGTGATTGTACTTATGCTAATATACCTGTCTAAGGTGGCTGGGTGAAGCCTAGAGAAAAAGATAAGAACTATCCCTTCTGTGACCTTCTGTGGCTGGACTGAAGCCACCCCCTCCAGACGAGCCTGTCTTCAGTGGCTCTGATGCTAATGAACCTGGCTTGGCCTGAGCAGAGGGAGGAGTGGGATAAGAACTGAGTGGTGGCACTGAAGGCTGTTGGAAGTCCCCTCCAGGGCTCAGCCCTGACTAGGGTGAAGAAAACACTTTGACTGTGCCTATGCTAATGAACATGACTTCTGCAGCAGCTGACTGACAGCTGCCCTTTGGAACAAAGGAACTTTGGGGTATAAAACGCAACTCTGTGGCCGTGTCTGTTGCCTTTTGACCCACCAGCGTCTTGGCAGGATCAGCATGCCATCTTGAAGAAACTTGCTGGACCCCTCGAGTCTCTGTCTCTGTCTGTCTGTCTGTCTGTCTGTCTCTCTCACATTCTTCCCACTTTCTTACTCTTTCTCTCTCCCACCTTTCTCTTTCCCACCTTCTCTCTCTCTCTCTCTCTCTCTCTCTCCCTCTGTCTCTTGTATCTTCTCCTTTTCCTCTCTCCCTCTTTGGCCCAGCAACATATTCCCCATACTTTCACAGGGTTCCATCATTTTTGCTTGTGTCAATTGTCAAATAAAAGTCTGTGCTTGAAACTGACCCTTTTGATGATTGGACTTTTTCTTGCAGATCCAAAACAAAATAAATTTGATGCTACTTTGGACCATAACATCATAACACTAGATAACTTAAATTTAACACACATTATCTTTTTCAAGGACAAGCCAGTGACAAAAGTGAAAAGCTTAAGGGCCACTTGCATGAAACTGCAAAATGAGAAGTTTAATGATGCTTATATAATATCCTAGGTAATATTTGTGCACCTCATCTAAAAATACACACATTTAAAAGTAGCTTCCGTACTTTCAATCAGAGCAATTGTAATTACATAGTTGTTACATTTCACTAACACTAATCACACAAAGTTTATGCTTTCAGAAAGTCATTGAACTAATTCATGTAACATGCTTACCATATCTGTGTTCTAATTATTATCCTTGTGTGTGCATGCTTCCTACTTTGAATCAAAGCACACTTCTGCTACTTTGTTTCCCTAGTAAATTTATAGTTTTTACAGGTAACACAGCATGCTACCTTTTATAGGTAGCACAAGAGGTTTCCCTTCTGTTTTGGTTTGGGCCAGGATAAAGGTGGTTTTCTGTCTTGTACTTTTGCTTTTAGCTAAGTCTCTTGTAAGTAGTTGCACTTACTGAAATTAACAGCAGGTTTCCCAGTCAGTGTCAGCTTCTAGGACTGAGAACTCTTGATGTTTATAGTTACTGCTAGAGACTGGTGTGCAGAGCCAAGGACACTGCTCAGCTCTGAGGAACATTTTACCCTCCAGGAGAGATAAAGAAGTCCCACCTGCAGCCCTCCTTTGGGGAGGAACGGACAAGGTAGATACCAGAATTGACCAAACAGAGTATTCCATCCCATATACATCATACTCAGTATAAATTTAAGGCATCACGAGGGCCAATCCATGCTTCCAGCTGCCGGCTGCCTGCCCTTCCGGCCTTTCCTGCTTCCCTTCCTTCACCCGGCATCCTGGAAGGATTCCATCCGTTCCTCTGCCTGTGGTCCTGATCCGTGCCAGCCCATATCTGTGTGTTCCTGCCTCCAGTTCCCGACTGCTGCTGACTCCAGGAGTCCAGCCTGGACTTTCTCAGGGCTGCCCTGCAGCCTCGGTGGTGACGTGAGAGTTACCGGGGGAAGCGGGGGGAAGGAACGTGGTATCCATTTTCCTGCATATATGTATATTTGTATATGTTTGGTAATTTTTCCTGTTTATCATTACTGTTTCATTAAAGCTGTGTAGTTTAGTTTCCAACCCATAAGTCTCTCTCTCTTATTCTCTCTCCTTTCTTTATCAGGGAGGAGAGAGAGATTAATAGAGAGCATCTGTCACTCGGTTTAATTGCCGGGTCAGTGTTAAATCGTGACACCTTCTATAAGGGAAATGTGGGGTATTCATCCATCTTCCACAGGCTTTAGGTCAGTGCAGGACTTTACCTAATCTAAGGCACTCTGGGGACAGTCACATCACTCTATATTTCATTAGGGGATTCTTCCCAGTTATTTCCAGCAAAAAGGCAAAACGAATAGACTGCCAAAAGGTGGAGTGTAATAAATAGAAGTTTTACAAACTTTATTGTCACTTTGATCCTGAGATGAGCTGTAAATGTAAGACTACAGTTAAAAGTATTGACATCTGTATCTCCACCTAACTATTAATAATTCCAAAATTTCTTAGTAGTGAAAATCACCTTTATCTTCTCAGAGTTAGTAAAATGTAACCAGAAGAAAGACTTGTTTCTTTATCAGCAAATGTGGGTATGATCAGCCAGTTAGCCACAAATATTTCTCTACAACAGCCTTATGTCACTTATACAAGCATGATTTGTGTTCTTTCCATTTTGCTTCTACATGTAATTGTGACATAGAATTCAGCCTTTTATGATTCACAGTTTTAGTCCCTATTGATTATTTCAATTCTCCTTAGCAGTTCTCTAACGCTTCACTGATTGCATTCTGTGTGGGATATTTGAGTGATTATATAATTTATGTGATATTTATACCAACCACTAGTTTCATAGAATTTATGCAGCAAAGTAGCTCAATTTATAACTCAAAACCTTGTGAAGTTATGGGTCTCCATTGTGCTTGTGAACAATCTCCAGAGACATACATCAAAATGACGTTAATATAAGAAAGAATGAGTACTCTAAAATAATGAGTTACCATTTCTGATACAGGCCACGAATGACATCTCTGTGCCAGCTGGAGTCATGTGCTAAATATGTCTTCACAGTTACTGAGTTAGCCTCAAGAGATAAGACCATCTTGAATGGGAAAACCTTGCAGACCTCACTTCGTCATTGATAAGGGTACATGGCTGGATCCTTCTCAACCACTGATTGGGAAAGCATAGGATGATGGGATAAATAATAGTTCTTACTGCCAGGTGGAAAGGAAGAAGATGGGTAGAAGGAAAAATATATCTCTTCATGGCTATATAGATATACCTACCTACACAGATAGAAGGAGAAACACAAGAATATAGTAGCAGGAGGAATACAGATAGCAAAATGTTACTCTAATAGTACTGAATTTAGGACTTCTGTACAAGGTTAAGTTAACACTTCAGAAAGAGGAAAGGGTACAAGACTTACTTAATGTCCTTTTTCACATGGTTGAAAAAAAGGTCAGCTTTTTACTTAATCAGAAAGTAGTTAGGCTGTACTCTAACATTGTTTAGTTACTAGTGCTTGCTAAAATTCTCAGGGAGAATACTCTTTCAGCAGTATTCTCATCTTTCAGATGAGAACAGGACAAAACTTACCACTGTAGTTACAAAATGCAGAAGAGATGCTATTTTAGAAAGCATAATCATGGTACTATGTCTCAGTTGAATTTGTAAGGCAGCCCATCTTCCAGCCTCAGCATCCAGGTGTTATGACACAAAGAGAATGCAGCAGATCTGGAAGACATAAGAAAACTCAGGCATCCTCCTGACGTATTTCACTCAGCTTTAGTGGGAGGCTAAAAGTCTCTACAGTCTGTACTCACCCACGGAAATGTCAGCATAATTTCAGAACACAAACAGATGTGTTCTTACTTAAGATTTTTGCCAAGACAGGTCCACCTACAACCCATGGGGCAGCAGTCAATACAGCAGAGAACCAGGCCCAGGGGAACCACCCAAGCCTTCCTGAGCCAACCTATGCCAACCATATCATCCCAAGGAGTCCACCCCAGATATATGGTGCGCCATTGGAAGGTGTACTGATGTTAAATACAATAAAGCATGGGAGCACTGGTTCATCCTGACATATCTCACCACATTTCATGTGACAGTCAATTGTACATGATGCTTAGTGTGCCATTTTATGCTCCTCCCAGTTTTGCGTCACCAGCAAACCTGCTGAGAAGACAGTCTGTCCCATCATCAAGGTTATTGATAAAGATGTTGAACAGGACTGGACCCAGCACTGATCCTTGGGGGACTTCACTAGTTACAAGTCTCCAGCTGGAGTCTGTACCACTCTTTGGCCTCTATTGTGTAGCTACTTCTTAATCCATCTCACTGTCCATTCTTCTAACCCACATTTCCTGAGCTTGCTCACAAGTATGTTTTCAGAGATTGTGTCAAAAACCTTGCTAAGGTCAAGGTAGAATACATCCAGTGGTCTCCCTGCATCTACCCAGTTAGTTACAACATCATAAAAGGCTATCACAATAATCAGGCATGATTTCCCCTTGGTAAATCCATGCTGACTACTCCTGATAAATTTCTTCTCTTCTTTGTGGTTAGAGATGACCTCCAGAATGAGCCTCTCCATCATTTTTCCAGGGATGCAGGTGAGACTGACTGGTCTGTAATTGCCTGGATCTTGCCCTTTTTGAATACAGGAGTGACATTGGCTTTCCTCCAATCCTCAGGCGCCTCTCCTGATTTGTCATGATCTCTCAGAAATGATAGAAAAGTAGTAGGGTGATAACTTCAGCCAGCTCTCTCAACACATTTGGGTGCATCCTATCAGGGCCCACAGACTCGTGTACACACAATTTGCATAACTGATCTCTAACCCAATCTTCATTGACTAGTGGAGAGACCTTCTTCCCCCATGCTTTCTTTCTCTCTTCTATCCAGGGTCTGGAGTTCACAGCGGCTGGTCTAAGGAGTAAAGACTGAGGCAAAGAAGTTATTTAACAACTCTGCCTTTTATGCATCCTCTTATGCAGAGGCTATGCACATGAGGGCTCCTGCCTCATTCACCAGTGGGCCCACATTTTCCCTCTTCTTTCTTTTACTATTGATAGATTTGAACAAGCTCATGTTTCATTTTACTTTCTTTGCCAGTTTTAGTTCTAAGAGGGCCTTGGCTTTTCTTTTTGCCTTCCTACATACTCTGACAGCATCTCTACAAGTTCTCCCAAGATCTCCCAAGTTACCAGTCCCTTCTTCCATGAGCTATAAATTTTCTTTCTTCCACGAGACTTTCTTCAGAAGCCCTTTAATGATCCATGCAGGTCTCTTACCACCTCTACCCAATTTTTTCTCAAAGGAATGCACCTATTTTGGACCTAAAGGAAGCAGTATTAGAAAACTGACCACCTTCTTCGGTTCCTTACAGAGCTTTAGCCCATGGGATTCCTTCAAATAGATTCCTGCAAGTAGAGTATGAAATTATCCCTGTGGAAGTCCAGGGTTGTAATCCTACTTATTGCCCTTCTTCCTTGTACAATACTAAACTCCACCATGTCATGGTCACTGTTAGCAAGGCTGTTTCCAACCTTAATTTCCACAACCAGACCTTCTTTATTGATTAAAACAAGGTCCAGCAGTGCAGCTCTCTTTGTTGATTCCTGCACTACTGATATCAGAAAGTTATTCATCATGCACTGCAAGAGCCTTTTGGACTGCATATGCTTGGCTGTGTGATTTTCTACAAAATCACACATATGATACAATCCAATCACAGATATCAGCCTGCGATTCAATTGTCCCAAATTAAAACTTCTTGAATATCTGTTAGCACAGGAATGAACACTGAGCACAGGAAGGAAAGTACTCTGAGAAAAAAAAAAAATCTAAGACTTAAAGGTTTCCAAAAGTGTCTCTAGGTCTCCATATACTGTCCTGTAGTCTGGGCAAAGAGAATGAAGGGAGATCACCATTTAATCTGTTCTCACAAGCTGTATAAACTAATATGCATCTACAATTGACAAATACGCACACTCACATGTATGTGAGTGTATACATATGACTCAGTATATATGTAGGAGGTATTAATTAAGGTAACTTACACATCTTTCTTCAGCTACACAATTAGTAGAGAACTGCAACCATTTTCATCATGATCAAGTTTCAATGGGATTATAAACATGACAAAATGTAGAAGAGTTATAAAACTTACTACCAAGTAAGCTTTACTTGGCAGTACTCAATCAGATGGTGAGTACAAAACTCAAACTTAGGCTGGAAGTTTTTTCCCTGTATTGAGAAGCAATACTGGAATTTCTTTATACTCCTCCAACTGTCAAACACATCTAACCAACAAACTGGATGATGGAAGAAAACACACCCTCACCAGTTCTTGGATGACAACAAGTAGAAACCATGGTTGAAGCCCTGGATGGAAATGTTGCCATTTCATATGATGCTCTCCATCATATTAGTAAATTGGAGGAAGGGGCTGGCAAAAATCTCATTAAATTAAGTCACGTAGGAGTTCTAAACCTTGAACTGACCAGCTCTCTGCCGCTGAGAGACAAATGGCTACAACTATTCTGTGCAAGAAAGGACCCAGTGATCCTGGTAGACTATTAGCTCTAAAGGAGTTTGCAGCAGCACCTCAAAACAGTGAAGAGTACACACATTCTGTACTGCATTAGCAAAAGCACCAACAGCATCTCTGATCAAAATTGGGAAGGCCACATTTGGCATACTGTTCTGGGTTCTCTACTACAATAAATGAGAGTTATACAATAAATGAGAGCTGGAGGACAGTACACTTGAAGAGAGAAGGGGGGAGCACTTCTGCTTCTCCATCATGGAGAAGAGGTTGAAGGATGATGCTATAGCTTTTTCCAGCTTCTTTCAGGGGTGTTAGAGAGATGACATTCTTCTCTAGAATGCACAGAGGTTGAAAGGCAAAAGTAAAAAGTCACAACATGAAATTCCAGCTAGATGAAAGAAAGCATTTCATGAGAATAATCAAGCACATATCTCCCAAAAAGTCTGTACTAAATCTATCTTCAAAGATTTTTTAAAATAGATGGACTATGTGCTAAGCATCTTGATCAGTCTTTGAAGTTACTTATATTCATAGCAGAACTAGGAATTGGATATTCTCCAGAGGTCCCTGACAGACTGGTGTATTCTATGAGGTGTTTTGGTTTGGTTTTGTTTTTTGCCAAAGGGAAAATTGTATTATTAGGGAAGAGATTTCACAGAAAAATCAGTTCAGTGTTACCATACACTCTATAATGAAGAGTTTTATAGGCTTTAATAGCCAAAACAGGCAGCCTTAACCTCAAACTCTTCGGATTCTTGATATATTTTTCATTTTAAAATAAATATGCAGAGAGCAAAACTGCACTGCCTGAAAGCATTTCTCCCAAATCAAAGCAAATAAAGATATGGCAGGATAACCTCAGGTAAGGATAGAGATATTGCTCAGTTAACAAAGTGTAGAATATATACTTATGTATATATCAGTATATATTCAAAATAAGCTGCAGACTCAATGGTAACTGGTTTCTTTCCAATGCTTCACCCTCAAAGGCTGAACAGGATTTGCTACAGGGTATTTCAGTTCTTCTCCAACAATGCCCCTTTCTGTATATCAAAGAATGGAAGGAGTGCTCTCTCCAGTGTTGTGGGATGCAGAATGTTACCAGCCAGAACTGATCTCCACTGGCATCAAAAATCTGGGAAAGATAAATCTAGTTCTCCTGGGTAGGTAAATGCAGCTGCATATGCACAAACTACTCCATCATGCCATTTACAAAGCACAGACACCATATATTTAGCAATAAAAGAATGGATTCATTAATACAGACTAATCGCAATGCTTAAGGCAGCTTGATAATTCCTGAGGTAATGTAAACATAGTGAGAATAATTTTCAGATATTGATACTGTACATCACTTAATGCACTCCAGCTGACACTCATTCCAGTGAAAGATCATTTGCAGAATTGTGGCAAGTTAAAACTCTAGGTTGTGTATGTGTACATGGCTCCAAAATCAGCAGTTACTTACATTCATAAGTTAAAAGGAAAATAAACAAAATATATAGTGTTGTATTTCAGCAGTAATATTTCTATGGGAATTAGGACTTTAGAATTAAGGAAAAAGAGAAATTTAAATTATCAGGTAGGCCTTGAGCAACCTTGTCTAGATGAGAGGTGTCCCTGCCCATGGCAGGGAGGCTGCAGTAGATGATCTCTAAGGTCCCTTCCAACCTAACCCATGCTATGATTCTATGACTTTCATTAAATATACTGACAAAATAAAAGTCTAAAAGCAACCAATTTTTTACAATTGGTGATTTTTTCTTTGTTTGTTTCTTCTTTCGGTATTTCTTCTCTTGTTTTTCCCATTTGATCCTTTCCATTTCTCACCTATATTTCGTCTGACAGAATTATTACATATTATCAAAGAAAGAGCCAAAACTTAGATGGAAAACAGACTACAATATAATAACAAAACATGTGGTTTAATCCATTGAAGAATGAGATACTTATATCTAAATTTTACATATCTTATTTAAACACTGAAATATGTCTAGCAAAAATGTCTTTAAGTCCTTGTATAGCTCTTCCTTCGTGCATACTTAACTTCAGATTCTCGCGGAAAGTTACTAAGAAAACAAAATGTTAATTTTGAGCTTCTCCACACTTACTCTGTTAGAGACTGATCACTAGGGCAGTTTTCTGTTTGAGAAGGATGAATATTCATCCTGGAAAAGGGTAGGCTCTAGGGAGACCTTGGCAGCCTTCCAGTACTTCAGGAGGGTCTACAGGGAAACTTGGGAGGGTCTTTTTACAGGGGCATGTAGCAATAGAACAAGGTGTAATGGCTTAAAATTGGAAGAGGGGAGATTTACATTAGACCTTAGGAGGAATGTCTTCACTACGAGGGTAGCAAGAGACTGAAACAGGTTGCCAAGACAACCTGTGAAGGCCCCATCCTTGTAATTGTCCAGTGCCAGGCTGGTCTAGTGGGAGAGTTTGAAACTAGAAGATATTTATGGTCCCTTCAAAACCCAACAATTATATGATTAATTACTCTTTGATTAATATTAACTGGGACAGAAAAATTGTATTGGCTGCCTGTTGCTGAACAGTAGTCAGAATTTGGTGAGTTTTCTTTACTTGAAATATGTTATGTTTACCAAGATTGAAACCTTTTCCAGAATTAAAACAAAGATAATTTATGGAGCTAGCATAAAAAATTTAGAGCTAGAAGCAATAATAAATTACTGCTGTTATCTACTATAAGGACATGAGGAAAGCAGATTTCAGGTTGCTTAAGGAACTGCTTGGTAAGGCCTCCTGGGAAAAAAACTTTTCAGGGTGCGGGGGGCCAGCAATGCTGGTCACTCTTTAAGCACCACCTCCTATGAGCAGAGGACCAGGAAATTCCAAAATGCTGGAAGTCAAGCAGGCAAGGTTGAAGGCCACCCTGGCTGAGCAGAGATCTTTTACTAGAACTAAGGCACAAAAGTAAGGTGTATGGCCAGTGGAAGGAAAGACAGACAACATGGGAGGACTATGGGGATGTTGTTCACCATTGTAGGGCAGAAATCCATGCAGCTAAGGCTCAGCTAGGGTTGAAGCTGGCTTGCATTGTGAAAGACAGTCTAAAAATGCTTTTAAAAATATGTAAAGGATGACATTTACTTCAGGGGCCTGCCACCCAGAGTTTTCCAGTATTAAATTCTGAAAACTGATACGTGTGAGACTTTAGCCACCTGGTTCTGACCATTGCAGCCCATCAAGTCTCCACCTGGAAGACTTCTTATTCTAATGGTATTGCTTATACTTCTCTACCATCTTTTATGTATCTGTCAAGCGTCATGTGTGATTTTTGCTGACTGGACTGTAAGGCAGAAAGGATTTTTGCCTTTCCATATGCCAGGACTCAGGAGTCTACCCCATATGTAAATGGCAAAAGACAGGTGAGGAAGAATGTTGGTCCATTACTTGATGATCATGGACAACTGATAAATAGGAATTGTTTTCATTTAGGCTTTTGCCTTCTGTCTGGCAGATGCAGGGTACAGTGGTCCCTTGATCCACTGTACTTTCTGTTGGGTGTTGCCATTTCTGTTTCAGGGAGGGCAGAGCTTGGTTCCATGAGTCGCTCTCTTGTTTAGCCTCCCTCTTGCTCCTTAGCCTTTCAACTTCCCCTCATAGTTCTGCCACAAGACAGCGTATGTCCCCCTGCTCACATCACACAGAGCTGCTCTCACTGATGCCACCCCTTGCTGGTGCAAGGCTATGGCACTCCCTGAAATCTGTGACCTGGACAGCTGCATGTTTCCATGGGAGCTCCATCTGGGTTCCTATATTCATTCTGGTGAGTGTTGAGATCTTGACCTGCTGGGTGGAAATCTGAGATTAATTCCTTCCAGGACTGTGATGACCACCAAGACACACCTGGCAGCGCTTCAGTTTCTTCCTGCATGCTTCTCTATCATTTCTCTGCCTCATGAAAACCTTGGGAAACCCCTCTACACACTGAAATCTGTTGCTCCAGTTCTGGGCAGATGCCAAAGCAATTCCTCTTGTCAGCTGCAGCTGTCAGAGCATTAGTGCTCTACCCACACACCCTGACTGCATGAGCTGCTATTCAAACTGTCATGGAAACTGCTGCCCCACACCCTGTTTGCCCACACTTTTTGCTGAGCTTCTGACCTCCCAGATCCCTGGGGCCTTCTGTGGGAGTGGGAGTGGAGCTGTCAGCTCTGTCTCCATCCACAGTGCCTCAGCAGCCTACCCATAAGCTGTCAGTTCCCCAGAAAGCTACCCGCTTTCCAAGCTTTGAAAAGCTCCAAAAAAGAGCACCTTGCTGCCCCTTCTCAATACAATTCTCTTCCCCACTGTGGAACTGACTACACTGGAGCTGGCTTCCTCAGCAATTTCCATAGTTTATTTGGAGATGGAAGTTTCATTTCTTGATTGAGTCGTTCTATATTAATAAACAGCATCCTCAGCAGTTAAATGAATTCTGGAGTTGTATAGCCCTTTAGGGTTAATTTTGGAGACAAAGTAGCTCTGTTCCCAAGCAATTTGGTGGGAAAGATAATTGCTATGTATCATTTGTGTCTTTATAAAAGCAGATCACTGATCATTTGCAAAGTTATTGCTACTGTAGCCCTTAAAACAAACTTGCAGAAATGAGAATGTTAGCTGTTCTTGGGTAATTCTATAAATGGAAAAAAAATGGTAAATATTGAGAACCACATAAACATTCACTTTAGGATCAAATCCCTGTCATAGAGTTTAAAAATGAACTTTTCATAATATGAATCATGACTGAAGTGTGCTTTGGTTAAAGTAAAATATTTCCAGTCTTTAAGACAATGCCTGTAACTATGTAAAGCTAACATTCTTTTACATTTCTGCAACCTAAAAGCGACTAAAATTCTTTGTATTAGAAAAACCTCTGAAATCCTCAGATAAACCTAATCTCATCATTAACAGATTTGTTCATAAGAAAGCAAACAGAAATTTTGCAAAATATATATTTTTCCAAATTCCAAAGCGTTTGGGGCCTAAGCCTCAGACAAAAAAGCTGACTATATTCGCTCAGCAGTAAATGTAATCACATGCTATAAATAGGACACATGGACACTGTAGTTAAGAATTTTATTTATTTATTAATAATTTATTTATTTATATTTAAGAATATTTAAATTGAAAAAATATCACAAATAAGATATTTCTTCATCTATGTACACCTCTCACATTTTCATATTATATCACCTTTCTTTTCAAACTGAAGAACTGTTAAATCTTGTAGAGTTTAGGATTTCCAGTTTGCAAGCTATCTATTTTACTACTAAATGTGCAACTTGATATTGCTTTCTTTGGTCAACTATTAATTTCTTTATTTCTTTCACTCCTTTTATTTTCAGCATTTCCCCATGATGTGTTTTTAGGGTGAAGGAGAGAAGGAAGTTGGTTTCTGTATCTGCCTGGAAGAGTATCCAAAAATTACTTAAACTAAAAAAAGCTGAAAAACAACTTTGTGCTTTAAATTTTTTCATCACATATACACAGACCACCCCTGCCAGTAGTTTGCTTGATGTGCCTTTTAGAAACCCTAAAAGAGAGAATTCCATAATCTAATTTTTTAGTCTGCTGTGAGGATTTACCACAGTGAGTGTATTTTGTTGGGTTTTTGATTTTTACCTATATACCCAAGGTAAATCTCCTTATGTGTAAATTAAGCATGTTTGTTCTTACATTTCTCCAAGTAAAGCCAATGCACATTTTCCTTAGTATATCAGAGCTCAGATATGTCCTTTTTTAGTTTTGGCTTGTTTTTTTTTAGCCTAAAAAAACCCTGTTCGCTCGGTCCTTCCATGTCAGGCATATTTTTTTCAAAATGTATGACTTTTTTTCTCTTCTTTGGCTTGCTATCAGCAAATTTGTCTTAAGAGGTATTTCTAGACAGCCAGAGTCATAATCTCATAAGAAGTCACACAAGTGGAATAATCACCCCAGGCCTTTCATATGGCTTTGGTGTTTATACATTTGGGAATCATATTTGCATTGTTTTAAAAATCATTGTTAAACTTCAGGGTTCCTCAGACCTGTTTTCTGAAGTTCTGCTGTGCTCACTGACTTTCTCCCATTCTGAAATGTGCTTTTGAGTACTACTTTCCATTTGCCATTACTGAATTTCTTGTTGATTTTATGTAGTCTCTTCAAATTGCAAGGATAATTCTAATTTTAGTCTTAGCCTTTGAGCTTGGAGTCACAGTCAAGTTTTATGACTATGTCTTATACTCCATCAAGAAAATAATTATTAAAATAATGTTCTTAATTATCTATTGATCACACATTTTCTCTTCTCCTCAAGTTTTGTGACATGGTCATTTCCACAGCAACTGGATTTGATGTCAGCAAGCTCATAGAGATACAGCTGGAATAAATAAGCTCTTAAGAACTGGATTTCTTGCATGTGTACCCAGTTAAGCAGGGATGAATATAGAATTTACACAATATAGAAACAACAGCCAATAAGTTTTACTCATACAGAATTCCTGCTTGAACAACAGCAGCATAATTACTCTGCAGTTAAAGGGTGCATTTCAGTTAGACACTTTAAAATGAAACTTCTTTATGTATTACAACTCACAGTAATTAGGAGCTGTAAAATTCTACCATGAGCTATCAAAAGCAAAAATATTAAATTAACATCATTGTGAAAGTATTGAAGCACATTTTATGCACTACTGGTATTTCACTAAAACTTCATCCAAAGGCATGGAAGACACAGGCTACGCATGGTGCAACATTTACTTCTCTGTAAGATAGGCAGCACATACACCCAGTAGGGTGTCCAGTGCTCTGTCATCCTCACAGTAAAGATGTTTATCCTCAAGTTGAGGTGGAACTTCTTACGTTCTGGTTTAAACAATTAATCCTTTTCTTATTACTGGGACCCATGGAAAAGAAATTGGCAGTTCCTCTTGACAAGCACCCTTGAGATATTTATAAACATTAATATGATTCCCTCTCAGCCTTCTTTTCTTAAGGATAAATAGCCTCTGTTCTCTCATTTCTTTCTTCAGAGGAGAGATGCTCAAGTTCTTTCATCATCCCTGTAGCTCTCCATTGGGGTCTCTCCAGCAGATCTCTGTCTCTCAGCCATGGTATCCTTCATCTACCTGTTTGGTCATGCCTTCACAGAAGGATCGCATGTTAGTCCAGCAAGATTTCCCCTTAGTAAATCCACGCTGACTACTCTTGATAACCTTCTTTTCTTTCGGTTGGTTAGATCTGGCCTCAGGGTTGAGCTGCTCCATCACTTTTCCAGGAATGGAAGTGAAGCTGAGTGGTCTGTAGTTGCCTGGGTCTTCCTACTTGCCCTTTTATAAAACTGGAGTGACACTGGCTTTCTTCCAGTCCTCAGACACTCATTCTCCATGACTTTTCAACAATGATGGAGAGAGTGAGTCAACAACAACATCAGCCAGCTCTCTCAGTATATATGGATACACTCAGTCAGGTCCCAACAATTCGTGTTTTTTTTGGTTTATCCAAGAAATCTCTAACCCAATCCCTAATGACTAATGAACTCAAAGCTAACATTTAATAACTGTTAATGAAGAAAAAGTAATCAAACCTAGTGCTGCTAACAACAACAACAGCAACAAAAAAAATCAATCTCTTCTCCTTTCAAATGGACACTTCCCAATTGTTCAAGATGAATGTACATCTTATTTTTCTAATTTCTAAATATTCAAAACTCTTGAATTCTAAGCTTCTGTTAGTGAACTGAGCAGAGAAGACATTCATAAATTATATGTTCATATTATCTTTAGATTAAAACATGTGTAAAGAATGAGATGTTTGGTGGAGGATTAGCTGTGAGTAAATTTTTCAAATTAGTTTACTACCAGTTCTCTCAAAGGAGTCTACATGTGGGCTAACCTAGAGGTGTGTGATGATAACTTTGTTATGTGGTGTCATGACCCACAGGGTGGGTGTGGCACTGTCACATCTCACAAAGTGAGCACAGCTCCCCAGAGGAGGGGGACAAACCAAATATCACATCTCACAGAGTGAGGGTCAACCCAGGGAGATTTGGACTGGATGCCCTTGCTTTCTAAACTCCTTCAGAGAGGAGCCCAGGTGTGGTTGGTCCCAATCCTCCTCCTCTAATTAATCTCTTTTAACAGCTAATTCAGAGAACTTAAGTTTGGGAATTCTCTGCATGGTACTCAGAAGTAAGATGATTACCCAGGAGGTTTGTATAAGAACACAACTTTTCTTAAAAGTGAGTAAGATTATAAAGCTTGTGAGATTATATCTAGCAGGATTATAAATGATGGTACTTTCAAAGCAATGGATTACAATTTAACAAAACTTAAGGAAGTTGTCAAAAAAACAGGTTACAACTAACAAAACTTAACAAAGCAATGGGGAGTAAAACTTAACAAAATTTGAAACTATGTTACCCTCATGTGCGGAGATAAGGTTAGAAACTGAGGCACACAGAGAGATAAAGATGAATAAGAGATAGGAAAGATATCACCACCCTTGGATCCAGTGATGATCTTGGTAGGAAGTTGTGGTCCTTGGATGGTGGGAGCACATCCAGCATTTCGAGTGTGCCTCTTCTATGCCATCTGGTCCCACTTTTTTTTTTTTGAGAGGGAGGGGGGATTTTGTCATATCTTGCACAGCCAGGTGTTCACTTGGGCCCCTCCAGGTGGGATGATACAGCAATAACCCTGATTTCTGCTCATGTGCCCTCTCCAGTGTCTTTACCCGGGGCACACACAAGATGTCACTCTGCCTCCGCAGGGCACAGCTTGCCTGCCCCTGTCCCTTATGGAATAAGGACAGTGTCCTGCCTGTCAGGGTGGCATCAGACAGAGCTCCCCTTGCAAGGACAGTGTTCACCTGGTGGGGATGGCCACTGAAGGAGGGCTGCTCTTGTAAGAATAGGGCCCCGTTTATCAGGGTGGTTACCCAAAGGAGGGTCTCTCCTTGAGAGAACAGAGTCCAAATGGCTATCGAATGAGACTTCCAGCCAAGTGCAATCTTCATTGTGTCAGGGAGGCTGTTTTGAGACAAATATTCTTTTTGGGAACCTACAGGTGGCTGTTTCATGTAGTACATAAAGTATTTGTTCAACATAGTTTAGTAACCATTCTCCTTCTTGGGAATTTATTACCTTATAGGTCATTGAAATAATTTGGAAACTTAATTTTATCAAAAAGATTACTTGCCTTATTTGTTCTTATCTACATTTATAAAATGAAGAAACCGCTTTTCTCTGATTGAAACTATGTAAGGAAAATATGTAAGATCTTTAAAAATAACCAGAAAGCTAATGATTTGACAGTTGGATAAAGATATTTTATAAATAATTATATTTTAGTGTCAGTTTATAAACTTAATAAATAAATGCTTTCATATATGTTGTACATTAAACACCTATTACATAGTGACAAGCTGAATAAGTGGACTCTTGCAGACTGCATGAAGTTCAACAAGGCAAAGTGCAAGGTTCTGCACCTGGGTCAGGGCAATCCCATCCATGAATACAGGTTGGGAGGAGAAAGTATTGAGGACAGCACTGAGGAGAGGGACTTGGGGGTGGTGGTGGACCAGAGGCTTAACATGAGCTGTCAATGTGTGCCTGCAGCCCAGAAAGGCAACTGTGTCAAAAAGAAACACAGACAAGGAAATCAAGGGAGGTGATTGTCCCTGCTCTTGTGAGACCCCACCTGGAGTACTGTGTCCAGTTCTAGAGTACGCAGCATAAGGACACAGAGCTCCTGGAACATGTCCAGAGGAGAGCCACTGAAATGACTCAAGTTCTGGAGAACCTCCCCTATGAAGACAGGACAAAGAACTTTGTATTGTTCAGCCTGGACTAAAGAAAGCTCTGAGGTGACCAGAGCAGCTTTCTTGAGTCTGAAGGGGGCCTACAAGAAAGCTGGGGCAGGGCTTTTTACATGGGTGTGTAGTGAGACGACAAGGGGAAATGGTTTAAAACTCGAATAGGAGAGATTTAGGTAAGACGTTGGGAAGAAATCCTTTAATTTGAGTGTGGTGAGATGCTCGAACAGGTTGCCAAAGGAAGCTGTGGCTGACCCCTCCCTGGAAGTGTTCAAGGGCCAGGTTGGATGGGGCCTTGAGCAGCCTGATCTAGTGGAAGGTGTCCCTGCCCATAAAGGGAGGTGGGAACTAGATTATCTTTAATCTAGATATCTAGATTATCTTCCAACCCTAGCAAGTCTATGATTCTATGATTCTGCTAATTATAAATTTTAGCTATTACTTAATCACATGTTCTAATTATATGATTTCATGTACAGTACTAATTTTAAGTGATGAGACACGTAATTATAATTTTTAGGTATCTACTTGTGGACATTAATGAAATTCTGTTCTGAAAACTAAAACTTCTTAAAAACACAATCTACTACAAATATTAATGTGCATATCTTAAAGAAAGTCAGTAAGAGTATTTTTTAATCATATATGTCATACAACAGGTTAAATTGTTACATAAGTAAACAATCTTCTTCATTTCCATGGAACTGCTAACCCTCGTAAAGGGAAATACTTATGGTAACTATTTATTGTATTGATATATACCATATTTTCCAGTAATATTTGATAAGTTTCCAGAAGTTCTACATTTCATAACCCTAAGTCACTTAATTTTGCCCACTAGAGCATGTCCTGAAATGCCTCATTTACATGATTTTAAATACTTCCAGGGATGGCGATTCCTCCACCTCCCTGGGCAGTCTCTTCTAATGTCTAACTACTCTCTCAGTAAAGAAATTCTTCATAATATCTAGTCTAAATACCCCCTGATGCAACTTCAGGCCAGGTCCTCTATCCCTATCATTATTCACTTGAATGAAGAGGCCAGCAACCTCCCTATATCAGCTCCTTTCAGGTAGAGAGTAATAAGGTGTCCTCTCAGCCTCCTCTTTGCCAAAGTAAACATTCCCATTTTCCTCAACCTCTCCTTACAGGATTTGTTCTCCAATCCCTTCACCAGCTTGGATGCCCTTCTCTGAACTCATTCCAGAAACTCAATGTCTATCTTGTAGTGCAAGGCCCAGGATTGAACACAGTACCCAAGACGCGGTCTCATCAGTTCTGAATTCATGGGAACAATCTCTTCTTTTCTCCTGATGGCCACATTATTCTTGACACACTTCTTGGCCACCTGAGGATGCTGCTGGCTCATATTCAGCTGTCTTTTGACCGACACACCCAGGTTCTTTTCACACTGGTCTATCCCACAACAACAATTTACCATCTCAATTTCAAAGGGATATGCAGACCTTCGTAGGAAGGTCTACGACCTTCATGACCTTCAAAAGGAAGCATGGCTCAACAACAGAGTTCCCACCCTCAGCCTCCTAGTGAAGGGAGGTAGAATGTTGGAAAAACAGCCTTGGTGCTGTTTGAGGACTGCTCAGCAGTAGGCAGAATACTGGTGTGTTATCAAGAGCTTTCTAGCTACCTGTATAAAGCACAACACTTTGAGGACTGGGGGGGAAATGAGCTTCACCTCAGGCAGAACTAATACTTAGATTTACCATAAAGGTTTTTTGATGTACCATTCACCTCCATTGTTTCAGCTTTTTACTACAGGAGTTGCACAAAACTGAGAAATGATCTCAGAAGAAACTCTAAATATGGTGAAAATGACTTCTCTATTTTTCTCCTTCTGCATATGTTGATCTTCATGTGACTGTGAATTGAATACATCCCTCTATTTGTTTATTTATTAATTTCTTGACTTAATTGAGTGCTGTAATTGGTCAAAAAAACTCTTCAGATTCATTCAGTGAAGTAATTTTCAATTACACAGATCCATAAGCAAATTAATGATGAAACTTTTATTGGCTTCAGTGACAGAAGAAATCTTACAGCAAGTGCAAAGACTGTATTGTAAATATTTGCAGTTAAGTCCTCTGAAGAAGTCTATCTTAGGCTTTTGTTTAGGCTGTAGGACACAAGATCAGTTGTCATCATCTCTCCAGAGGCCATAGTGCAGATGGAGAGCTCCTCCTACCTCAGGAAGATGTAGTAGTTAATCATTTCCCAGCACTGTGGAGATTATTAAAAACCACTGAAGTAGCATTCCCAAAATATTTTCCTAAGAACACTTCTTTATAATATGTTGCAGCTGGGCTAGAATGGCAGAAATTAACATAAAAATATTTTTATTTCATCATAACTGTGCTTAGCAGTAAAGAAAGGGGATCAGAATTAATGCAGATTGGTTTTGCTCATGTCAAAAATGTCCACATCCAAAAACATCTTCTACCTTAAGTGCTTAGAATATCTGAAAGCCTTTATCTTTAAACAGTCTTAGTATTTCCTATTTTATTCATTTCTCATGTTTGAACCTCTAAACTTCATTTCTGATAATTTATAAGTGATCTTTGAGCGTATGTAAAAATATAGTATTTTTTTGAGTGTATTAAAAAATATATTTTCCTAACACAAAAGAAAACCCAACTTCAATACACATGATCACTCTGCACCCTCTCAGAAAGATAGCATAATGGGAATCTTGTAATCCTAACTGTTACATTTTCCTGGTGGACCATCTTTTTCCAGATCTATAAACTGTGTGAAATATGGTATCTGAGCTGTACGTCAGCATTTTTGTATGTATACGTAAACTGAATGAAAAGTAATGTCAGGATTGATTAAGGATTAAGTAGATGATGTAAAAACAGAGATCTCTTGTAAGCAGCAGTCCTTGTAACTCCTAATTTTGTGCATGATGCTAATTAAATGTCTGCTTTCATAATGTAAATATATGGCACCTGAGTAGAAAAGCTGTTAACATAATTGTATATGTTACACAGGCAGTATAGCAGGTTGCAATTATTAGGATACTGTGAGTTTAAGGCTGTCTTGTGTGCTCTGGTGTTTGTGGCTTTTATATTCTTTCAGTTCCCAAATAACACTCAAACTAGTTGTTTTTCCTTACATGCTTTATAAACACATGCTTTATAAAAATTAACTTATTCCCTTAAGTACTCAGTTTCCAAATGCAGCTAATTTTTAACAGTTAAGGCAATTGTAGACATCCCTGAGCATTTTGTCAAAACATTACCACAGGTCTTTTTTGGATGACTGGTTATGTAAAAGCCTCATCTCAAGTCATGCAGAGAAAGCTGGCCTGTATAAGCAAAAATACTCAGCTCTGTCTTGTAACAGTGAGTGCCTTGTTCATGATACCTTGCCACTTTCTTGGAGGTTCATGGCAGAGTGTCCATTGAATTTTCTTAAAATTGAAGGATTTCTAAAACTAGTCAACATTATCTACATTTATTAGAGGTTTAAATTTCTTAGAATCCCCATTTTCACAAGCTATAAAATATTCCATATTTCACAACCAGGGGACTCCTAAAAACACATTTCAGAAGGAAGCACATGATGTTAAAATCTGTGTTTCAAATTCAGTTCAGTATTCAAGAAAAAATAATTAAGAGGTAATGTCCAAAGCAGAGGAGCATTCAGGTTATTAAGGTTTAATGTAACTTATAATTTTGGATCTGCTAGAACAAAGTCCAACCACCAAGAGACGGGTGCAACCATAAAGTTTTAATTGACAAATAACACCATCAAAGTGATATAACCTTGTGAAGATATGGCAAATATGTTGCAAGGCAAAGAGAGAGAGAGAGAAGGAGAGAGAGGGGAGGAGGACAGAGAAAAGAATGAGGGAGTCAGAGAAAGAGAAGAATGAGAGAGAGAGAAAGAATAAGGGATATCACCACCCATGGATCCAGTGCCTTCCATCAATCTTTCTTCTTCAGGATGGAGATCTGATTCCAGATGAGGTAAAGGCCCAGTGGATGATGGTGAGTCAGTGGTAGGTGACAAAGGATTAACACTACAGTGCTCTGTATATGCACTGGGCTTCTCAGCACTCTCAAGGTTGATTCAGGCCACTGGAATCTCGCCTAACGTAAGCCAGCTCTACAGAATCATAGACCCCATATCATCCCATGATTCCAAGTATCATAAGGCAGAAGGTATCTCCAGGTTTAGCATCTTCATGCCAGCTTCTTTAATTCAGGTGGTGGTGATGAGATGTGTAGATACCTCCAAAGCTAAGTGGTTCTATAGCATCATCCTTGGGACTTGCTGTATCTGCAAATTTAGTTCTGCAAAAGTGTATTTAAAGTTGTTAAAAGCCGCACTTGACAAATTGATATCTCCAAATTGCCACATCAGACAATTATTGGTGAACATTATTTACAAACTTCACAACAATGTAGCGCAACAATAACAAATAAAACCAGAAAACTTACACAATAGTAAGACAATTATAACCGAAAACCTCCCCATTTTGAGAATTATCTTCCAATTGAAATGGTGGCATTAGAATGCAGTTTAATTTTTATATTTTGTTGTTATTATTGGGAGATACCGTCTATTGTCCCTTAATTTCCACGGTATCTCAATTCAAGCATTGCACCTGGTGTCACTTACTGCCTGACAAGGGAAAGGAGCTGAGGGAATCTCCTGTCAAAGAGGTCAGTGCATGCTGGAGTCCATACTGGTCTCCCTCCTCCTGTCAGATGTAGCAAGGCAAACCAGGCAAGGCTATCAGTGCAATGCAGTCCAGGTTGCCTTAAACCTTTGTCCCAAATCTGAGATTCATCATCCAGTGTGCATAAAGCAAATCAAACACAGAGCTGAGATATCGGTATTACCAGCACTGTGCAAGGTTAAGCGTTAGGTGGTAATTGCACAAAGCTAGCACTTCAAACTTCAGCTTCTGTAGCACCAAATGTTAGATAATGTGAACCTAACCTTTAGATACTCTGGCACCATCCAGAGAGTGAGCCTTTTGATAAGGATCAGTTTAAACACATTATGAAAGTCTGAATTATTCCTTAGTCTATTTTTTTTTTTTAAATTTTCCAAAAATAAGAAAAGCATATACAAAAGAACAACAATAATAGTAATAATAATACCAATAGCAATTAACAGTAACAATAACAACCACAAATTGACAAACAGGAACCAACTGGGAAAAGGACCCTTCCAATTGGCAAAAGGACAGCATCAGACAACCAATTATAAGAACAATTCTTTCCCTGATGAAGAAACAAATGAGCTTAACAGAAATCAGACAGAAAACAAAAACAGAACCAAAGCAAAACCAGAACAGTAAGAGCAATGTCCTGGGGCATTAGTAAATTTCCAAACCAGAGCAAGACTGATGAGTTGGATGGGATCAGAAGCATCCATTCCAGATTCTGAGGCTCATCCCCTAGAGGTGCTCCTGCCAGGGTGTGTTATAAGGCATCCCTTCCTTCATCCTGCTTGCAGAAAAGTGCCCTTGTAAAACACCAATAGTTTAATTCCCAGTCCCTTTGTTCAGCCAAATGGAACACCACAAGGTTTTAAAAGCTTGTATGGATTATTAAAAAGTCAAGGTATTTATTGTCACTGTTTTCCCATACCATGAACACAATCTGTAAGATAAAGTAAAGCAAGAAACCCCAACAACTTTAAAAGTCTATAAACAGAAACACAAAAATGGCTAATGTTATTTTTCTGAACTTCTGAACACTTAAAAGGTCTCTGCTCTCTGCTGCTACAATTGCATTTTGAAAGCTAATAACCCTTGTCCTTCCCTTAGGAAACATGTATTTTGAGAACCATCCTTTCACTCTGAGGAATGGAAATCCATGTAAGCCACAGAAACACCACACAATACTGAGGAAGAAACATATGAAAGAATACTAACTAGCTTCACAGAAGTATACCTTTCTGTTTCTTGGTCTCATAAAGCATAAACATAATACTTGAATTCCTAATGAAATCTTCAGCACAATATAAAGATTTCTCTCTTCAATACCATTTTGTTCTTATTTTTTTCCCAATTGCTTGCTATTCTTTTTCTTCTTTTGCATCTCAGTCTTGATTGTATTTTTTGTACTCTCCTCCTTTCCTCTCTTGTTCATATGCTTAGTCTGTTCTTATCTCAAAGCCTTTGTCACTCGCTTTTCTTGCTTCAGTCTCCTGAACTTCTGAATAAATCTGGCAGCACATTCAAAAAGCAAAGCAGTGTCCGACACCTACCTGTACATTACATATCCTCTCATTAAACATTTATCTTTTCCTAACTCACAGAATGTCGAAGGACAAGAGAGAAGTACCAGCAGCAAAAAGGGACCAAGAAGGAACCAGAAGCTTATGACTTGTCTTGCAGAAAATCACATTTTGCCAAGACTAGTTCTGAGTTTCTCTTTTCTAAGTTCCCAAAGACTATCAGTCTGATGTTGCCTAGAAGATCAAGACAACTAAAACAGACATGAGAGAATATCCTCACATTCTATAAGAATAAACATCTAAATTTCAAAGAAACAGCGTGAGTGCAACTATGTGTGAATGATCAGATTCACTTTACAGCAAGCCCACTGTGCTTAATTTGTTTAACTCTACTATATTGCTGGTGTGTCACTCAGATTAAGAGTAAGCATTTGTCCTCTGATCATGCCTAGTTCAATACCTAAGCTTTAAACAAAACTCACCAATGCATTTGAATTTCAATCCTAAAAGCAGTTTTGTACTACATCTCTATTTTTTTTCTGTACTGAAGTGATAAAGAAGTTTAATGAGAAAATTTTCTTAACCAGAACAAGTAAAAGAGTATTTCACTTTTTTACCACGAGCTGGAGAAATCTGAAGTGCGAAGGTTTCTGGAAGCCAATGCTCCAGAAAGAAGGTCCCCAGATGGTGAGATGATGAGAAATGTGTGACTATTTAAAAAAAGTTTATGAATGACAGGCTAATAAATGTCTCACTCATCAGTGAGTGATACATTTGTGACAGTTCACCTAGTCTAGTGTGAACATGAACAACTCTTTTGCCACAGTCCAAAACTTTTACAGTCTAACAGGCCCAGAAAAAGCTCTGCTTTTCTCTAATAGCAATAAAGAGGAAATGCAATACTAGCGAAGTACTAGAAAAACCGAGAGGACTTTATGAAATTTCTAGGATTTTCAATATGACAGCCTATTTTGCCTGATGAGTTCTTCTGTTGTGCAGGCTCTTGTGCTGTGTTGTTCTTTTGAGTACAAATGAAGAGTCTGTCGTTAGAATAAATGGATAGCAATTGTAAACATTCTATCATGACCCCATGATGATTAGACTATGGCTACCTACCTTCATGTCAGTGTTCAGTGTTCCAGATCTACAGCTGTGACTGACTGCTAGACTTCAGAACAGAAGTCTAGCAGAACAGAACAGAATTTCTATGGTTTCTGGGGAGTGCAGAAAAAGTGAAGATGTAATACAACTTGTAACAAGGTGCAAAAGCCTTACCTGTGTTACCTCATTACACTTATCTAAGCCATCTCAGTACTGGCACACTGGGCATAGGACCAAAATTCACACCAAGCAGGACTAATCACACTTGAAAACTTTATTGATTTTCCTGCAACTGGGAAATATTTTCTCCAGTTTTCATGACACTGAGCATGCTGAGGGCATTCAATAACTCATCAGCCACTTACACTAAGCTAAGAAGAGAGAATTCAAAGTTTACAGCCCCTATATTTATAAAAAAAGAAAATCTGAAAATTTTTAGAAATTCTCAGAATTCTTAGTTCTTGTCAGTATGGAGTTTGATTTTTTTATCCATGCAGTGAATTTATTTTTAAGCAATTATATATTTTTCTGTATGGGAAACTTGTATATTTTAGAAGCAGTTATTAGAATATTTACATTCTTTGAGGCATTACAGTTTCAGAATAATTAATATACTGAACAGAAAAACAGAATACAATAATGACAGTAAGGACGGATTTTCTCAATGGAAAAAGGGATTAAGTCTTTGGAAACACTTTCTGTTATTGATACAGATAAGAAATACCTCAGAGGCCCTGAAGGTTAAAAAGTCTCTCAAAAAAGAGAAAAACTGTCCACATAACTGGATTCAAAAGAACTTGGCAGCACTACTAGTCAAACAGGAGAAACTTCTGCAAGATATGCAAACAGGCTGTCAGACACTCAGGGAAATGCCACAGGGTGTCTAGAATATCATCAGTTCACAAAATATTCTAATATTAACATTATCAGATCTGCTCATTTACCCTAGAAATAACATCCTTCTAAAAGCATATTTACAGGATGGTATGCCACTCCTGAAGCAATGGCTAGTAAAACTGATAAGAAGACCAAATTTTTCTGCCTTCTACTAGTACACAGCTAGTATACTAATTGTCTTCTCCTAATCCTTGTAAGTTTTTCTTGGTCCCTCCTCTCCTCAAAGATTCTGACACTATCAGACAATGCTACTGTCTAGACAATTTACTTCTTCAGTGGCTGCAACAGGGACAAATCAGAAGAGATTTCAGCCTGAAGGGAGCCTGAGTGTTTGTGAGGATCATGCTATTGGGTTTTCCAGATGGTATCTGATAAACAGATTACAAATTATTTTAATGAGATTCAATTATATTTACAGTAGACAGAGGATCAGGACCATCCGAATTCTTTTCAATGCAAATCCCAGAGTAGTGACGAGATATTTTCTGAGACACTTTTCATAGAATCGTGAAATTACTAGGGTTGGAGAGGACCTTAAAGATCATCTTGTTCCAACCCCCCTGAGTAGGCAGGGACATCAACCTGGCCTTAAACACTTCTAGGGAGGGGCCAGCCACAACTTTCTTGGGCAACCTGTTCCAGCACCTCACCACCCTCACAGGGAAGAATTTTTTCCTAATGTCCAGTCTAAATTTCCCCTCTTAAAGTTTTAAACCATTTCCCCTAGTCCTCTAACTACACACCTGTGTAAAAAGCCCTACTATATCTTTCCACTGCTTTTCCTCTGTCCTGATTCCCTGCCTGTTTTCCAAAGTGAAGGTGTGCTCTGTTTTTCAGATGTGTTACAGTGGTAACAATGCCTCCGCAACATCATCTGCACACCCTAAAGGGACTGACCTCTCAAAAGCCACTCTATTCCTCTCACAGTTACCTCTGTCTAGAAGCAGCAAAACCGTAATACAAAGCAGTCATACACACAATGTAGAGAAAAAACCCCTTCCGTCTCTCTTTGTAATTGGTATTAGTAGTATAGTCAGACCTAGCAGGCAAAGTTCAGCCTGTAAGCTAGCAGATTTTTTAAATTAAACAGCTGCCTTGGTGCAGCTTTAATATTAACACCATTAGAACTGGCAGAGAATGTATATAAAATACCTGTTAGCTCAAGGCTATTTTTTTTTTTTCTCATTACAAGTAGATATTTTTTAATTATTGCAGCATTTATTCAAGCAACATCTAGATATTTTTAAAAGTGTTACAAACTGCTTTAACTTTCATCCCCACAGAGTAATTTTTGTATTATCTTGCTCAGGAGATGTATGTACAAGGACAGTAAACTGTGAAGACTAAGAAAAGTTAATCAATACCATGTTATTAATAGATTGTTCCATTTAACTTGGGCTTTCTAAAAATAAGTACTGGGTTTTGTTTTTAGTAGTTCAGCTGGACATTTAAGCTTAGATTACCCAGATGCCCCTTGCCACAAGAATGACAATGAGTTGCTGGACTGTGTCCAGAAACAAGCAATGAAACTGGTAAAAGGTCTGCTGTACAAGCTTTATGGGGAGAAGCAGAGGGATTATTTAGTCTGAAGAAGGGAACCCTGACAGATCTTACTGCTCTCTACAACTACCTAAAAGAGGTTGAAATGAGGCAGGGGTTAGTCTCTTCTCCTGCATAATCATAGGATGAGAGGAAATGGCTTTCAGATGTACCAGGGAAGGTTTAGATTAGGTATGAGGAAAAATTTCTTTATTGAAAGAATGGTCAGTCATTGGAACAGGCTGCCCAGGAAAGTCATGGGGACACCATCCCTAGATGTGTTCAAAAACTATGTGGGTATTACACTACAGGACTTAGTTAAGTAGAGATGGTGGTACTGGGTTGGTAGTTTGACTCGAGAATCATGGAGATTTTTCCAGCCTTAATGATTCAATAATCTATGTTCTGTTCTATTCTATATTGTTTTCCAAAAGAGCACCACAAAAGAAAATTAAATGTTGGACTGATTGACAAGGATTATTATTGACTTCCATCCTATTAGATGTATAAGCCTTTCAAACATAGTAGATCAAGAATAGTACATTACAAGCCTCACATATTCTCTGTGGCTGAAGGTGCAATGAAAATGGGCACAGAACTTACATATAACAATTCCATCTTGCCTCATATTCCAGGGAGATGGGCAGTGGAAAATGCTGTTTATTCCTTGCTCCTGCTTTTTGCCTTGGTAAAATCACAAATGTAACAATATACATCAGTAAATTCCAAGTTCTAGACAGTGTTTTATATATCATGTACATACATAGTAGGTATGAAGACTTACACCTGTAAGACTTACACCTTACACCTGAAATTATGCATCTGACAAAAAGAAAAAAAAGAAAAAAAAAAAAAAGAAACAACAACAAGAAATCTTTTCCTAATAAAACATTTAAAGGAAAAAAAAATTCTAGCTCAGTATCACACACTTTTTTGGTATCTAACATTAACACTAAACTTCACTTGAAGAACACTTATAAAAATATTTTAAAATACAAAAAGTATGCAAACATACTAACGATCAATTTGTCAGTGTCTTAAAATTGCATCCTAGGACTGTGTATACACTGTCTTGTGCCTTCTCGGAACCAATGTTTGGATAAGATTGGGTATTCAAGCATTACGCTTGAATATGTTCCCATTTGTGCACGCAAATCTAGTTTGGGGTTCATTATCCTACCAACGATATTCACCTGAACCCAAATACACTTTTATAAGGTATTTCAATTTCTGAAATTTTAGCCTTCCCTACAAAGCCACATGGAGTCTGCTTGACTTTGTAAGGAACAATCGGATTTGCTTTCTTCAGGTGTATGAAGCGTATCATGCTCTGGTTAGATAAGCATTCCTCCCTCATCTTTGAGACAGCTGAAACAGACACATTAATCTTTTTGCAGATATGTACCCAGAAGGAGGCAGTTCCCCAAGCTAGCATGCATTTACAGTAAGTTTAAAAGTCAGATAGGATTACAGTGCCTGTTCTGTGGAGAATACAGGTATAGCACACAGAGCTCTTCATGCCGACAGCTTTAGCCTTCAAACTGTCTTCCGTGCATTGCTGAGCATAAGATTAATGGCTGAGAATCCTTTAATTGATTTCCTAACAACCATGTAATTAGTTATTTGGATGCACAATATTCAGCTGACCTAATTGCCTTAGTCAGCCCTTCTGCAAATGTTGAGGTTGGTCAGACTGGAACTGAAGTCCTTGTAAAATCCAGCATGAGTGTGAAGCGACACTTACTTGTGTTAGTGAAAGTTGGAGTTAGCTAAATACTGCAAGAAGCAGAATTTCTCCTAAATATGTCACACTTCTGTATTATGACCTATTTATTTCTTATCTATTGCAAAGACAGAGCATATGAGAAATTTTTTAAGGAATGAAAATGTGGCACACTTGTACCATGCACATACTCCTCTTAGAATTGTATTTATTTTGATACAGCTTAACTGTGAGATGTTAATTCTGCATGCCTAAAGAAAAAGAAAAAACAAACAAACAAAAAAAACCCCGCAGAATTCTTGCTTTTACAAAGTGAACAAGAACATATACCTTTTCACCATATGCAAAGGTAGAAAAATTAAACATATAGTGGCTTCTAAAGCTCTGCTATGTTGTTTCAAGGAACCTTTGGACACTGGCTCAGTGACTATTTCAATTTGTGTTATATTATTATTTCACTTCCAGGTACTGAATTGCATACTTACTTGAAGACCCATGTTATCTTGATTATACCACACACTCAAGTGTTTCATGCTCCTTTACAAACACCGTTACCGAGTCACTGGACTGCTGGCACACAGCTACAGACCCAATAAAGAATTCTTTTTGAGCTCTGTCTAAAATGTTCTGCTATTTCCTACTACAGCTCCTTATATGGTCTTTTTTTTCTCAATAAATAAGCAGAGAGGAAAGGCTTATTTGGAGTACATTTTCATCCCAACAGAACTCAGTGCAAGTTTTCATGGATGTGAGGAAATTGGATCACTAAGGACTTTCACAGTTTCATAAAAATTTAATCAGATGACCTGTGCACGCACTAAAAGGTTTCAGAAATATTCTGTGTCCTAGATATATGTGAAGTATGCTAGCTTTGTATGTGCAACTATGAAATGTGCTTTGTGCATATCTTTTTACTTTTTTTTTCCCCTGAATAAACTGAAATATGTCCTTTTCATTTCTTTAATATTATAGTATATGTACTATATTTTGCTACAGTTGCTATAGAAACTATGTTACTGAATAGCAGAACAACATTTGGTAAACAGGATATAAAACAACACAAATTGACACTCTCCTCAGTTAGGCTTTGGATGTATTTGGACTTCTGCAAAGTACCCTTTGTGAAAAATAAATCTAATCCTGCTTTTTCCTGTATGGAAGCTCCTAATGCTTATTGGTCTTTTTCTTCATGAACTATCCTGCTGTCTTCTACATAGGATTGTTGACTATAGGAAAAATCAATGAAGCAAAAAAAAAAAAAACAACTTTTTTTTTTTTTGGAGGGACCACTGCATGGGACACTTCCAGAAATAGATCAGGAGTAGAAAACCTGCACTTCTGAGCATTTTTATAAATCCAGACCAGCAGCCTTAGCAGAAGGTTGAACTTACTTTCTCACTTTCTCCCTCTCTCTCTCAACTACTAAGATATCCTATCTCATCCTCATTTTTACTCCAGACCATTTTAAAGAAAATAGAAATTCATGAAAGACATTATGGCAAGCTACATGCATTTAATTTGTAAAACTGACAGGACTACATTACAGGTAACATAAATGTTTTCTTATCCATGAATTTTCCTACCTACAGCAAAAACACCTTAAATAACCATCTCAACACACTTGTCTTACATTCATGTAACGAGATTGCTAGTAGCTTTTTGTACATGTTCCTGAACAAATAATGTGTAATAAAAGGCTGTAGTAATACCTACAATAGTACCAATATGTTATATTCCATGCAAAATTAATAGTCAATGTGCTACATCACTAAAGGAGAGTAATTTTGTTTGAAAACTAAAAAAGTATTAAAAATACTGCTTATATATTTTACAAGGCTGTAATCACTAAGATGAATCACTGCTGCTTCTGTATTTATCACCATGAATTTAAAACACTGAACTGCATAAGGTCTTGTGTTTGTAATGCAAGTTGCCTGTTTCACCCCTGCTACCTCTCTGACTCCTGTTCTTGCCCCTTTTCTCCAGCCATATCAACAGCTTAATCTACTGTATAAAAACATAAGATTGTTCTGCCTGTGCTTCATGCTGTCATGAACAAGCTGTCTCTGATTCAAAACGGTCAAGGATGTTTCTACACTGATCCCCAAAGAGAAGAGGTTTACCAGTGGAAGAGGAATAGAGTTTAATTTATTTTTCTACTAATTCAGGCCAACTTTGATCCCCTGAGCTTAGGAAAGCCCCAAAACTATGGCAACTTGTATGAAAGAATCAATAAGTTTCCAGTACTTTGAGAATGTATCAAATAAAAATTCAACTTGAAATAGAATAGTCTTCCTCATCTCTTCCAACATATGATGATGGAGGGAACCTTCCTTCAGAATGCATGTGTTTTAACTGGTCCTCTGTACTTTGTCTTGATCTCCTGAAAGTATGAGGAAAATAGGCTAATACAAGCAGTATTCTTTGTGTGATTAAACAGATGAGATCTGAAATAAAACAAAATCAATCAGACACATATACATATAAGTCACATAATGGATATATCTAAGCATGAGATTCATTGAGTTATTAGTCTTTCATACCTCTTTCTTCCCTCTCAGTCTTTTCGCAAACAAACCCATCATATATTCTCTTCAACGAATGAAGGAAAAAGTGACCTGACAAAATGTGTATTTTCATGATATTATTTGTTATAAATCAGGAGGCTTTTATTCAGTTTTCTTGATTTAGACATAGTCTTCTTGTTTTGAAGAGACATCATTCTGTGTTAAGCCCATGAGCTTGGTTTTATTTTTCGTGTCTCGTATATTTTTGTGTTCCAGTCTACTACTTATCTTGATAATTTTCTCTTTTATGGGGAAAAAAAGCATAAAAAGACTTGAAACTGCAAAAGTAAAGTTATATATAGAAACTGGTGCTCTTTAAATGGGAGAAATAGTTTCCAAGTTTTACTCTTCACAACAGAATAACTTTGTCATGGGATCTTTCTGTCCATATTTAAAAAGAAAGCACCGGGAGGGAGGGAGGGAGGGAGGGAGGGAGGGAGGGAGGAAGGAAGGAAGGAAGGAAGGAAGGAAGGAAGGAAGGAAGGAAGGAGGAAGGAAGGAAGGAAGGAAAGGAAGAGGAAGGAAGGAAGGAAGGAAGGAAGGAAGGAAGGAAGGAAGGAGGGAAGGGAAGGAAGGAAGGAAGAAGGAAGGAAGGAAGGAAGAAGGAAGGAAGGAAGGAAGGAAGGAAGGAAGGAAGGAAGGAAGGAAGGAAGGAAGGAAGGAAGGAAGGAAGGAAGGAAGGAAGGAAGGAAGGAAGAGGAAGGAAGGAAGGAAGGAAGAGGAAGAAGGAAGGAAGGGATAGGAAGGAAGGAAGGAAGGAAGGAAGGAAGGAAGGAAGGAAGAGAAGGAAGGAAGGAAGGGAAGGAAGGAAGGAAGGAAGGAAGGAAGGAAGGAAGGAAGGAAGAAGGAAGGAAGGAAGGAAGGAAGGAAGGAAGGAAGGGAAGGAAGGAAGGAAGGAAGGAAGGAAGGAAGGAAGGAAGGAAGGAAGAAGAAGGAAGGAAGGAAGGAAGGAAGGAAGGAAGGAAGGAAGGAAGGAAGGAAGGAAGGAAGGAAGGACTTGTTGACTGCAAAAAGCTGGCAAATTTTAGCCCTCAAATATACAAACTATCATGTTTAATTAATAGTAACAACAACAATGTCCAACAACAACTCTTGAGCAGTATGGAAAGAAATAATAACAAGTCAGGAAGAAGTTTTGTCTTGGTATGGATCACCTGTCTTTAAAACATTGTCTTTCATCTATTGAGACTACCAAGTCAAGCATATAAAAAGATTTTTTTGCTCAGAAACCTCTGAAAGTTTCTGATTGGAAACTGTAAGCGAATTCATTGAGGATTTGGTCCATTTTTCATGTAGAAATTCAGGTCTAGTAAATTGTCAAAGTGCCTTTCAGCTTATTCTCCAGGGTTTTCTCATGCTCTATACAATAATTTTATCTGTGCAATTCTTGCTTTTTAAGCAAGCAGTTACATTAGTACTTAATGCTGCTAGATGTTGAAATCTCCCTTTTGAGCTCATTTTAGAATGCCTCTGTGTCCTCTTTGTTCTTTTAATTTAAAAAAAAAATTACTCTATTGATGCACATTGTAACTTTATATGAGAACCACTATCAATTATTTTACATTGATTATTGTCTAGTTTGATTCTGACACCTCATCTTATGCTATATGCTAATAACTTTTAGAATTCTCCTCCATTACTCTACACTTAATGGATAAGAGACAAGTGGAGAAAAGATGTCTGAATTTTTTCTTTTATCACTCAGCAACATTGATTAAGCAGGTTGAATCTGGATGTATTATACCGAAGATGAATCTATCATAGTAACAGAACATTTTTCAATTTCAGGAAGCAGGGATGGGAGTGAATTAAGTCATAACCTAGATGGCTTTAGTAACAAACGACCTATTTCCATTTTACAGAAATTATTTACAGTTTTCTTTCTTAATCATTGTATTTTTCTGTTGCTAACACACCCAGGGAGACAATCAATAGTTCCATTTAGAACAAAGGGAACCAAAATGTGTACATTCTGGTGAACAACTAAAATCAAGCTTGACCATCAAAAGAGCAGGTTTTTTACTCTGTACCTTAAAAGCAGATATCTAGCCTGTTACTGCAGAAGTGCTCTTTCTTTAAATAAATCTTTGCTGACCACTTTATTCAGAATCCTGCACAATCTGTTATTATGTAAAGGACTAATCAAGATGAAAGCAGGACCAAGGTATTTTTAACCTGAACAAAATGATCATCAGAGTAACTTGCACATACCCCATTATTCAGCTGATATTACAACCTACAAAACCCCCTCAGCATTGTTTTTCACAGTTCATTTTCAGTACTACTAAGATTTTTTTTGCTATCTAGAATCATAAAATCACAGAATATCTCAAGGGAATGATAAGAATCACTGAATCCAACTCCCTGCTCCTCATGGGACTATGTAAAAGCTTACCATATGACTAAGAGCATTGTCCAGATGCTCCTTGAACTCTGATAGCTGTGGTGCTGGTGAACACTTGCCTTGGCAGCCTGTTTCAGTAACTCATGACTATCTTAGTGAGGAATCTTTTTCGAATGTCCAATCTGGCCTTCCTCTGGCACAGTTTTGTACCATTTCCATGTGCCCTATTGCTGGTCACCAAAGGGAGATCATCACCTCTCCTGCTACTGGCCCCTTGAGGAAGACATAGACTTTAGAGAATTCATCATGTGAATGCATTTAGCATCCTCAGGTTGTTCTGAGTTTTCTTCTAATGCCTTTAGAAAGCATACTTGATTATAGAGTATAGCATCTATTCCTATATGTTACAAATCCTTAACAGGGTAAAATAGAGTGACAGCTTATGTCACCAGTACCAACTCTGTATACTGCAAAGGGTATCCAATCAAGTTTATATAGCAGATAAACATGGACTATTTTTCAGAAATGCTGAAATGTTCTCCCCATTTCTCTCTGTGAGAGTAATTTTAGTGCAATGAACACACACACACATGCACATAAAAAAAAAAAAAAAAAAAAAAAAAAGATACATTCAGATATTTTTCTTACTACTTTTCCCCTAAGTGAAGCCTGAATGAAAGTGGATCAGCACCTTTGGGGAAGAGAAGAGACCTTCAAGGGCAAGCATCAGTTGCTGAAAGATAGGCTGGCAAGCTGGTGAAATGGCTGTTGTCTTGAGGAATCATATGAAAGTTTAATCTTGGGACTTCAGAAGGAAAAACACAAGGCACTACTGCCCAAAAAAATAACTAGGAATCTCTAGCTGAACTCAGTAAGATCTTGTATCCTCTGTGGGTCATCAGGGAAGGTGGCCTGTGGTAAATGCTTAGCCATAGATACAGAGAACAGTCACATAATGTCAGGATTTATGTTAATCCAGTGATCATTATGTACCACAAGTGCCAGCAGTATTATAACAGGTCTTGCATGGCCCAGCCTTTCACATTAAGGTCAGAATTTTAACTTCTCATAGACTCAGCTGTACACAAGTTTGTCAGCTGTGAAAAGGTGAACATTGCTGAGCTCCTGTGTTGTGGGTTGCATGCTAAGGACATGAAATAAAACTTTGTGCAACTCTCCCTCCACTCACTCTCTCTATAAAAAAAAATCAAAAACACGACAGAAAAACAACAACAAAACAATACACTTCAGCCTTGATTCTTCTCTGGTATGTGTAGATATACACTCTTTAAACTGAAATGTCCTTTGTTACAGAATGCCATCCACTGCATTATGCATGGGCGTTATTCCAGCTCCCATGCAGTGGGTCTCCTACTGGAATAAATACACATTTCAAGACCTGCTTGAAAATGTATTATTATGCAGACTCACATCTGTGGGAAGTGGTGAGTGATGTGAGTGATAAGAAAGCAATGTGCAAATGAAGCCACTTGCTTAAAAAAGGGGTGGTGGAAAATTACTGAAAAGAAGTGGAAAAACACCAAGAAAACTTGGGGTGGGGGGAGGGGGAGAAGGGAAGGACCCTGAGGAGGACCCCAGGGGAGGGCTAGATTATAAATAGGACCCTCAGTTTAATAAACTTTTGTCTCAGTTTGGAAAAGTGACTGAGTCCACACCTCTGTCCACCACACACATCATCTAATGCAAACACTAATTCAGAGGTAAATACTGAACAAAAGAGAAAACAGGAATATTTCTTGATGTCATTTTATGTACCATAAAATGTATGTACCATTTTATGTACCATGCTTCTTCATATTCAGTAGAACTCAATTCAAAAAAGGTGCTGAAAACCCCACCTTCAATACAACCTAATTTAGACCCTTTTAAAACTTAGTATAGATCAATATTATGGCAGAAGGACAGCTACCTGAGGGGACCTATACACAGTGAAATTTGAACCCTGTCCCAGAAGAATGATTATCAACATTGTCTTTGTTTAATATAGTGGTGTTTTGGAAAGGGGGATGAAGGGGGGCACAGGGGTGGCTCCTGTGAGAAGCTGCTGGAAGCTCCCCAGTTCCAATCCTAAAACTAATGTAATGGTTTAGGCCCAGCTGGCAGCAAAAAAACATGCATCCACTCACTTCTCACCCAGCTGTGGGATGGAGGAGAGAAAATACAGCTAAAAACTTATGGCCAAGAGAGGGACAGAGAGGGTTTGCTCACCAGTTATGCTCATGGACAAAGAAAACTAGATTTTGAGAAAAAAATCAATTTACCTTATTACAAATCAGAGCAGGACCAAGGGAAAACAAAGACTACATCTTAAATACCTAACTCCACCCAGCCTTCTGGGTCCAAATTACTTTCCAATTTCTCTACCTCCTCCCTGCCAGTGGAACTGAGGGACACAGGGGATGGGATTTAAAAACAATGGTTGTAACATTGTTTTCTGCCACTACTTCCTCCTCGGGGACTCTTCACAGTCTTCCTGTACCCTAGTGTGGGGTCCCTCCCATGGGAAAGAGTTCTTCACAAATTCCTCTGATATAAGTCCCTCCTACGATGTGCATGCAGCCTTTTAGCAGCAGACTGCTCCATGGCAGCCTTCCCACAGAGTCACGGCCTTCTTCAGGCACAACCACCTGCCTTGGTATGGGATCTTCCAATGTCTGCAGGTTCATATCCTCTCTACCATGGTCCTTCACAGGCTGCTCTACTATGCTCCTCCTTGATGGGCTGCAGAGGGACAGCCTGACATCTCACCATGGACAGGGAAATCTCTGCTTGGGCACCTCCCCTCCCTCCTTCCTCACCTAACTTGGTATCTCTGCTTCCCCCTCTCCTTTGCCCTCCAAATCTCCTTATACCTCCAAATCATTTTCCCCTTCTTGAATATGTTAATTGCAGACACATCCACCTTTCCTAATGGGCCAGAGCCAGGAGAAGATTTTGAAGCCTGGAGAGCTTTCACAGAACCACAGAATTATTAAGGCTGGAAAGGACATCTGAGATCATCAAGTCTGGCCTATGACCTAACAGTACCACATTTGCTATACCATGGCACTATGCGCTAAATCCAGACTTTCTTTAAACACCTCCGGGGTGGTAACTCCACCCCATTCCAGGGCAGTCATTCCAATGCCTGATCACCCTTTCTGTGAGGAAGTGTTTCCTAATATCCAACCTAAACCTCCCCTGGTGCAGCATTAGGCCATGCACTCTCACTAGTCATAAGTTGCCTGAGAGAAAAATCCAACCCTCACGTGACTATGTCCCTTCAGGTAGTTGTAGAGAGTGTTAAGATAACCTCTGAGTCTCCTCCAGGCTAAACAACCCCATCTCCTTTAATTCTCCTGAAAAGACTTCTCTGAAAAGCTCTCCCCTAGTGCCTTCATCATCAGCCTCATTGCCACACACTCCAGCACCTCAATATCCTTCTTGAAGAGAGGGGCCCAGAACTGGACACAGTACTCAAGCTGTGGCCTCACCAGTGCTGAGTACAAGGGAGAATTACACCCCTAGTCCTGCTGGCAACACTGTTACTGATAAAAGCCAGGGTGCCATTGGCTTTCTGGGCCACCTGTGCATAGTGCTGGCTCATGTTCAACCGGTTCTCAACTGGTTGTCCCAAGTCCCTCTCTGCTGGGCTACTCTCGAGCCACTATTCCCCCATTCTATAGGGCTGAGTGGGGTTATTGTGGCCAAAGTGTAAGACCCTGCACTTGGTCTTGTTGAATTTCTCCCACCCAGCTTGGTGTAATTACTAAGGGTAGGCTCAATTCCCTCATCCAGGTCATCAGTAAAGATGCTGAATAGGACTGGGCCCAGTACTGATCCCTGGGGGACACCACTGGTCACCAGATACCAACTGGATGCAGCACCATTCATCACCATTCTCTGGGCCTGTTCATCCAACCAGTTTCTAACCCAGCAAAGGGTGCACCTGTACAAGCCATGGACTGCCAACTCTTGGATGCTCTAGCAAACTGTCAAAGGCTTTGCTGAAGCTGAGGCAGACCACATCCACAGACTTTATCTTATCTACTAGGTCAGTGGCCCAGTCATAGAAGGAGATGAGATTGGTCAGACATGACCTTCCTTTCCTAAATCCATGTTGGCTGGGCCTGATCCTCTGTTGGTATTCTACGTGCTGATTGATGACACCTAGGATTATCTGCTCCATAACCTTGCCAGGCACTAAGGTCAGGCTAATAGGCCTAAAGTTTCCTGGATCATCCTTCCAGCCCTTCCTGTAGAAGGGTATCACATTGGCCAACCTTCAGTCATCTTTGGCCTTTGAGGTTAGCCAGGACTGGTGATAAATGATGGAGAGCAACTTAACCAGTTCTTCCAGCTCCCTGAGCACCCTAGGATGAATCCCATCTGGCCCCATAGACTTTTTGGGATCTAAGTGGCTCAGCAGGTCACAAACTACCTCCCCCTGGATTACAGGAGGGGCATTCTGCTCCCCATCCCTGTCTACTAATTCAGGTGCCCAACTGCCCTCAAGGTAGTCAGTATTTTTGTTAAAGACTGAAGTAAAGAAAGTGTTAAGTACCTCAGCCTTTTCCTTGTCTCCCATTACTATGTTCTCCCATTAATAGGGAATGGAGATTTTCCCTGAGCTTCATTGTATTATAAATGTATCTATAAAAACAATTTTTACTATCCTGAGCATAAATGGCCAGACTAATGGACATGGCCAGAAATAGCCTTTCAACAGCTTCTCATAGGAGCCACCCCTGTGGCCTCTTCACCCCTACCAAAACATTGCCACACCAACCCAACCAAATCAAGACACAAAACACAGCCAGGAAAAATGCTTGTGGGTAAGTAAAGATTTACTAGAGGATCTTGTAGTTCAATTTGCTTGCTAATCACTGCTGTGTTCCCAGCAAACACAACAACAAGATTGGTGCCAGTAGACTGGAAATTGACAAATGTGAGCCTCAGCTACAAGAAGGCCCAGACAGGGATCCAGGGAACTACAGGCTTGTCAGTCTGACCTTAGGTTAGAGCAAATACTCTAGAGTGCCATTATGCAGCACATGCAGGACAACCAGGTAATCAGGCCCAGTCAACATGGGTTCATGAAAGGCATGCTCTCCTTGATGAACCACAACTTCTTCTGTGACCAAGTAACCCATGCAGTAGACAAGGCAAGGGCTAGAAATACTGTTTACCAGGACCTAATAAAGCTTTCAACGCTGTTTCTCACAGTTCAACACAGCATTCTTCTGGAAAAACTGGCTATGTAATACCTAGACCAGTGTGCTCTTTGCTGTGTAAAAAATTGTCTGGATGGCTGGGTCCAAAAAGTTGTGATGAATGGGGTTAAATCCAGCTGGTGGCTGGTCATCAGTGGTGTTCCTCAGGGCTTAGTATTGGGGCCAGCTGTCTTTAATATCTTTATCAACAATCTGGATGAAGGCACTGAGAGTTCCCTCATTAACTTTGCATATTACACCAGGAGTGTTGTTCTGCCTGGGGTGAGAAGGCTCTACAGCAGGACCTGGACAGGCTGGATTTATGGGCCAAGACCAATTGTATGAGATTTAACAAGGCCAAATTCTGGGTCCTGCCCTTGAGCCACAGCACCCCCACGAAATGCTAGAGCCTTGGGGAAGGGTGGCTGGAAAGATGGCTAGAGGAAAAGAACCTGTGAGTGTTGATTGGCAGCCAGATTCATGTAATCCTGCAGTGTCTCCAGGTGGCAAAGAATGCCAACAGTATGAGAAAGAGTGTGGCACTAGAAAAGTGCTTGTCACCCTGTACTCAGCACTGGTGAGGCTTCCACCTCAAATACTGTGTTCAGTTTTGAGCCCCTCACTACCAGAAAGATACTGAGGTGCTGGAGTGAGGGAAGGGCAAGAAGGTTGGTGAAAGGACTGGAGAACAAGTCTCATGAAGAGCATTTGAGGCAATTGGGGTTTTTTAGTTTGAAGAGAAGGAGGTTGAGGGAAACCTTACAGCTCTCTACAACTACCTGAAAGGAGGTTGTAACAAGGTGGGTTTTGGTCCCTTCTCCCAGGTAACAAGCAAAGACAAGTTGCAACAGGGCAAGGTTATTTTTGGAGGTTTTTTTTTAGATATTAGAGGAAACGTTCTCTCTGAAAGTGTAATTAAATGCTAGAATAAGCTGATTAGGGAGGTGGCTGAATTGCTATCCCTGGAGGTGTTTATAAGACATCTAGATGTGGTGCTTAGGAGCATGGTTTAAACACTGGACTTGCTGGAGTTAGGTTTTGGTTAGACTGAATCATCAGGTGTTTTCCGGACAGAATGATTCTGTGGTTCTTTGATTTTGTGCCACCAGAACCTTAAAGTAGTCTTCTTTTTTGTTATGTCTGACTTGTCTAACGGGCATTCCATTCGTCTTTGGTCACTGAGATGTTTAGTTGCTCTTGAACAACAGATTTCTAGGATATACAAAAAGCTTCTTGGAATCTGATAGTGAGAAATGTAGAGGAAAGTCAGCTTACAGTGACAAGCCTCGGTGGCATTTCTTTCATCTTTTTTGGTAGTTACACAAACCCAGAGAGGAGAGCTATGGCGGCCTCAAGAAGATCACGATCTGAGAGCTTGAGATAAGTAACATATATAGGTAATTGTTGTCTTTGTTACCACAAGCAAACCACTTTGTACTCTCTGTAATACAGAAATTTAAAGACTATATAGAACAGAGGATTTGCAAAAGCCTACCACTGCTGTAATAAAGAAAATGCTATTTATCACTGCATGAGTTGCCAAAGAAAGATTTGCTTGTGGTAATTATAGAAAAATATAACTTTCTATGAGTAAAAAAATAAGAATAGCAGATCTAACTTATAAACTTATAACTTATAAAAATAAGTTAGATCACAGTAGGTATGGGAATACAATTGCTAAGCCTTTATTAAGTTTCTGAAGTGCCCTCTCTAACTACTTAATCCAATCTTTCCTCATCAGTTGGGGTTTCTTATTTATTTATTTATTTATTTCCATTCATCTGTAACAAGAGTTGGTATCAAAGACAGCAGGCCTGGCAGAAAACTTTCTGTAAATAATATATATCTTTCCACTTCAGCTATACTTCTCTCAAAAATAAATTAATAGAATTAACTGTTGAACATGTACTTAGTCAGGCTCTGCTTTCCTCCCTTTCCATAAAACTGTCACTGGCTTTGATTTGCTTGCTTTTGTCTCTTAATGTTTCCTCCTGCACTCAAAATAAAACAAGCCTGTCCATTATCCTGTGTATTGTGCATGACTAGTGCTAGGTGAGAAAAAGGTTGTTTGCTTTTTAATCTCTTTAAATGCTTTTGATGTTCAGTTTTGTTTCAGTTTTCTACTTAAGGACTGTTTCTGGTATGAAAACAAACAATAGTAAACACTGTTTATTCCATTTTTGCACTTCTATGTTAAATAAAAGGCTGAATTGATTAAATTCTGCATTAAACTTAATGTCCAACATAATGTCTACAGCAAGCAGAAGATGATCTCAGGAGCTCTTCCACTCCCCTATACAATAAACTTTTGTCAGGAAGTCGGTGTTGTCAGAAACACCCCCAGGCTGATACTCCTAGTTAACTGCAAGTAAAAGAGGCTGTGGCCACTTTGAAAATGAAGATACATCAGTAACTTTTAGAGTCCAGGTCTGGTTGTACAGTTTTCTATACCCACACAGTGCCATCCCTTCTCAGAAACAAAAAGTGAAGAAGACAAACAAGAAAAATTAAGGCTCCAATCCCAAAATAAACCAATTATTTGCATTCAGACTGCAACATTAAAACATACAAGCCATGTAATTTTTCAAAATTTATTTTTAAAAGTTCCCCCACAGATTATTAATCCAAATGGTACATGGAACTTTTGTCTTCAGTTAGGAATATAATACAAGTGGTGTCTTCAGTTTTTGAAAGATAGTCCCACAGTTATAGATACCTGTGGACCACAGAGGAAGCTACCAAAACAGAGGGGAGCTTGGCAGACCTTGTGTTCGAGTAGTACATTAGATATTTCCTCATGAACTGGAAAATACTGGTGACAAATTAAGAACTCAGCACAATGAATACTCAGTACAAAGAGGTTGAGGGTTACACTTGAAATCTCTCATAGGCACAGCAGGGTCACCCAGGGCTACCATAACCCACTGTGCAGCTGCATTGGCTGAGTCCCATGACAGAGAAGCTTAATTAAAACAGTGACTATTTTTCTGAACTCAACTTACACGTAGAAAGTCACGTCTCATGGTCTGTAACTATTATAATTTAATATTTTCTTTAGGAGGAAACATTAGCCACTGTGCAAACTCACCCCACAAGTTGCAAAAGTAACTTTAAGAATTAAAATGGCTTATTTAAGGGAAAAGAACACCACTCTGGAAATTGGTATCAGGAAGTAACTAGTAGTGGGAGAAAAATACAGGAAAAGAGGGTTTTTAAACAGATGAATCACCCAAGAGAGAGGGATTTTAGGAAAAAGGGGAAAAAAGAAAAAAGAATGGGAACACATTATCGTTTTTCACCCTCTGAGGTGCCTGCAGTGGTCACTCTCTCATTAAAGCCGACAATGTCAAGGGAAGTGGAAGAGAGTAGTTTGAGTGGAAACAGAACACCACCTCTGCCACTACTACTGAATTTTCTCCTTTTTTCTCTGAATTTTATAGTAAAAAATTTCTGCTTCTCATCAGTCGTTGCCAGAGACTGCAAATTGGTAACTGCAGGCCTTCCATTTGGTATAGAATCATAGAATCATAGAATCATAGAATTGGCTGGGTTGGAAGGGACCTCAGAGATCATCGAGTCCAACCCTTGAACCACCGTTGCGGTTGCTAGACCATGGCACTGAGTGCCACATCCAGTCTTTTTTTAAATATCTCCAGGGACGGAGAATCCACCACTTCAGTGGGCAGCCCATTCCAATGACGGATCACTCTTTCCGTAAAGAAATTCTTTCTAATATCTAACCTAAACTTCCCCTGGCACAACTTAAGTCCATGCCCTCTTGTCTTGTTGAAAGTCGTTTGGTAAAAGAGCCCAACCCCCACCTGGCTACACCCTCCTTTCAGGTAGTTGTAGAGAGCGATGAGGTCTCCCCTGAGCCGCCTCTTCTTTAGGCTGAACAACCCCAGTTCTCTCAGCCTCTCCTCGTAGGGTCTATGCTCGAGTCCCTTCACCAGCCTGGTTGCCCTCCTTTGGACCTGCTCCAGGACCTCGATATCCTTCCTGAACTGGGGGGCCCAGAACTGGACACAGTACTCAAGGTGTGGCCTCACGAGGGCTGAGTACAGGGGCAGAATCACTTCCTTGGACCTGCTGGCAATGCTGTTCCGGATACCATGTACCATGAACTATTCAGGCATTCTAAGGATTCCTTAGTTCTTGTATTCAACACCACTTTGCATTACCTGTCTGGCAACTTTATACAAAGAGCAGTTCTGATTTGCATTTTCCTGTGGCTCTTACTATATCAAAGAAGGGGGGTCTGATGCTGAAAATAACTTTGATATATTTTGAATGGTGTAGACAGAGCAAATGGTGCTCTCTCATGCCAGCTTGGATGTAATTTTGCTGATTCAAGAGACTTCCTTTTCAATGTACTGCCGTGTCCATGACATCACCCTGAAAGAGTTCACTTTGTATTTCTACAGAACTGTTCATATTTTTCCATGGTTAATTTTCTTTTCTGGTGTTTCAGCCTGCTTCTCTGAAATGACAGAGGAACAATGCAGACCAGTATACTAGTTCATATACCAAAATACCATGTAGTCTGAGTAGTCATGGAACACATTAGTGGTGAAATGAAACATATACTTTATGCAGAACATTTCCAAAGAATACCAGTTCAGACTTCATCTCCTGAGCACCACTCACCATATTTACACACAGGTAAATGATGTTTAGACAACAGGCCACACACCTCGATCCCTGCTCGGCCCTAAAGAAAAAACTGGCAAATTTTCTATAAAGGAAAAGAAAAACAAACAAATACAAAATAAAAATAAAACAAAAATATCCTCAGGATGTAAGAGCTGTCAGCACGGGTAGATTAAAAATGCTCTATTATTAATATTTATTGGCTCAAAATCTTTAGCAAAGTTCATCTATCCCAGTCCCTTACAGCCATCACTTTTAATACAGCTTCTAAGCATGCTTTTCTTGAGTGACTTATATTTCAAATCTGTGCAAATCTGATAGCTGAAGAACTCATACTCATGTAGAATATGGAAAACATTGAAAAAAGCTTTAACAATATCTTTCAGTATAGTTATGTGTAAGTACAAGAGGGAATCCCTATGAAACAGTGGTTGCATTAATGATATTGTAACTTTTCAGTATACTATCACTACATGGGTGTTTTTTTAGCTAATAGGAAAATCTTCAGCCTACATATGTAAAAAGTTCAATAAAGAATAATTAATTAATTTGCTTAAGGACAGAATCTTCACCAGAAGACAAAATCTTTCTGACTTTACAGGTAATTTATACATGAGATTCATCTTATCTTTACTTCTCTTTCTAAGTTATTTACATTTTCATCCTCTTGTTACTACTCATTTACACCATCTTTGCACAATGAAGTAGAAAGAATCAATACATGCCTACAGTGGACTGATTATGCTTTCCAACAGTTGTTTTAGAATTTTGACTGTGATCTTTAAGCAGGAAATTCTAGACCAGAGCTACTATTTCCTTTGAACAAAACAAAAACAAGACAAGCAAAAAACTATAAGGCAAAAAGTAATACAATATGAGTCCTTTATCATCAAAGATGATACAGATCTTCAGAAACTTAATACATTTATTTCTCTTCAAACCTCATGGTGATAACTTATCTGAGTTTGTTACAGTGTTATCTCTTAATTCCCAGTAATTTGATTTTGTATTTTAAAACTGCTTTCCTGGAAATCTAAAAAAACCCATTAAATCAGTACGTGTAAAGACATCATACAAAATAGTGATTATTATTTCTCTACTTGGCCTAAAAAGATAATTGTGTGGAAATCTGATGAGTGTAAACAACATCTCAAGAAAACTAGATGGGTCAGTAAAAAGGAAAGGCGAAAGGAAACCTTTTTAGATGGTCCTTCATAAAAACTTGAGTTTACAAGTTGTAGACAGTTCCCTACAAACAACTGTATAAGGAAAAGGGATAAAGATAGAAAATAGATGTAGTTTTAGGTTACACTTGCATTGCTATAATTTCTATATGGCATTCTATGAATTCTATATGACATTAAGATATAGAAGTAATTAGTACTATGATTTAGATTAAACACTCCTTCACATAACTACATGAAGGCATAGGAGTTCCAAAGATAACAAATTCATGTTTCACTTTAAAAAACAAACAAAAAACCAAACAAACAATGTAGAAATAATAAAGTAGAAACTTGAAAATAAGGTTTCAACCTAGCACTGGTAAACCATAAAAATATATATGTAACTAAGAGAGTTTTTACAGAGTTTTTTCTTTTGAAAAACTGTTCAGGATTTCACACAGTGCCAAAGCAAGACTGGGATGCAGTCTAAGTCTATAAATAAAAAGTAAAATATAGTTAGAGATTCAGCATGAAATAATGGGATTCTTTTCCCATGCAGTCCTAAATAAAGAAATTCTCCAAGCACAACAAATGAATCATCACATACATAGCTTTAGCACTTGCAGAAGGTGGTTATAAATACATCCAGACAAAACATTTTTGAGCATTAAATCACACAGATCATTAAATGCTTTCACTGCTGCTATCATTTACTGCAACCTTGAGTTGAAATGTTATGGATGATGAATGCACAAGTTGTCTAATTAATGACGATTATGGTTTATTTTTTGAGTGATGAAATTGTTCAGCTATCCTACCTTATATTCTTCTTACAACAATGTTGTACCAGCCTTTCTATTCAGAATATTTTCATTCTGTGGTCCTAATGTGGATTTCAGTCAGGCAGTACTCACAGAAAAATTAAGTGAAGTAGATAGGACTTAGCTACATGTAGAGAAGAACTTTATATTTTATTCAATCTGGTCCAAATAACTTTTTCTTTGGGAAAATTTTCTCTTTTATCAAACTTTCTGATTTTCTTTTTCTTTTTTCTTAAGTAATTTTTAATGTTTCAGCAAACCCTTTTAGCCACTGTGGTCTTTTCAGAACCTTCAAAGGCACTTAACTTTGTAATCTTTGAGGACTGTTCCTGCATGATCATTCTTTGGAGTTTTAGAACTCCCTTCATGATTGACCAGAAAAAATAAATATCAGAGAAGTGAATTTAAGCCTGTAAACTGCTAACATACATAGATAGATAGATAGGTAGATCAAGAGAGAGAGAGAGGGAGAGAGATAAGGTAATATGAAAAAGCTATGCATATTCCAGCAGAATATGAATAACAAATCCTATATTAATGCTGACTGAATAAAACAAGCTAGGACATTCACATGGGCACAACACTATAAAATACAGCCAGATGTACCAATTCACATCTGGAAGTAATATAGCTGTAGCATATGGAGCATTTAAGAGTTCCTGCTACACTGAAATGTTCTGAGAAACACAGCTGACATATTAGGTGTTTAAGTTCAAAACCAAACCCAAAATATCTGTGTTTGGAATAGCTGAAGCCCTGGACCCTTGGTATAGGTTTGTACAGCATCCAAATATTTGAGCATCCATCTCAAGCCTAGACTCCAGAGGCGTTTCCCAACTTCCCTACTTTTCGTGATTCCAAATACCTCCTGAAATTTTGTTTCAGTTCAGTTGTTACATGTCTTCAGAACACTTGCTTGATTCAGGCTTTTGAGAAATAAATGGAACACCTAGTTACAGCACAACAGAGGAAGAATGGGAAACAGGCAAATTGTGGTGGCTGTCACAGATGAGCATTAGACAATCTGTGCAGAAGATAAATCAGAAATCAGAGAATGGCCATATAGCTGAGCAGTGATTAAGGTTGCTGGGCTGTCAGGTCTTAGAGACAAGGAGATGCAGAAGTTCAGTGAAGAGAGAGAGACCAACGATCTTTGAAATCATTAAATCTGATATGAGAGTGAAATTCCTTATTACATGCCAGAAACTTTAATATATTATGCTTACATGGCACAGCAACATAAGTTAAAAAATCTCTCCCTGAAGACTAAGGCATATGGAAAATTTTGAAGAGAAAACTTAAAACAAAAAACACAGAAGAAGGGAAAAACAGAATGCATTCCACTAACTGTAAGGACTGAGTGCATGGGTTTCCAAGAAGAGTTGAGAAGAAAACATTAAGACATTATATTGCACAAGTAGCCAAATCCTAAGAAAAGGTGTCTGAAGTCTATTGTGGTATACAGAACTATAATTACAAAGTTTCAGTAACCACTGAATCACTTTCAGTGACCACCAATCTATTAGTAGAATATAGCATTGCTTTCACTATTTAAGACAGTAAACTTAGCAGCTTGAATTTGTGCCCACTCTATTTTACAAATAATATATTGGAAGATAAATTTGTGTGTGGAGAGCAGCTGAATTGATTGCATGGCTTCCTGTTTGATATAATTTTGTCTTCCTCCTAAAGGCTTTTGCATATGCTCTGCTTATGTATCTTAACTGCAGAACTGAAATATCTACATCAATGTCTTGTTGTATTGCTGAGTGCTCAGTACTTGGAAGAAGAGGATGCCTAGATATTGAAAGTTTTTGTCAAAAAGTCTACAATACAGTTCAACAAAAGTTTTCCAAAGACAAAGAACTTACAAAAATGTAGGTCATGTTTTTCTCATTTATCAGGAATTTCAACTAATAATTAGAAGATCAGCTTTAGACTTTAAATCTTCATCAGACTAGAGGCTGAAAAAGAGGCAGTCAGTTAGTTATCAGCTTGGTAATTATTTACAGTGGTAAAAAATAAATTGCCCAGTCATGGTATTCGATCTTACTGAAATCAGCTTTGCACTAAGGACCAAGAGCTAGAGCCCCTGCATCTGCCTTTGTGTTCTCAGTTTGAAACACTGAAAGCACAAGACAATTGCTTTTTCAGGTTTGTAGGTAATAGGAACAGTAACAAGAAGTACAATGCACTAAGGCATATGTATTAAATGCTTTCTAGAAGTTAAAGCACTTCAGTGTTTCATTAAGGTGAAGACTGTCATCTTTGCAATGAGTCCAGTAGAAAACCTACTGCTAGGTGTTGTCCTATTCTGAAGTTTGGTGACAACATGAAGGATCCCAGCTGCTATATTCAAATTATGAAATATTTTTGGTGTTCACCTAGGTCTCTCATCTCTGTTGTTATGATGACAACAAAAGCTTGAATGCTATACAGCACACATACTCACTGAACTCCACAAATGATCAGTGCGAAAAGGAAGGTATGAACTTGTAAGTACCTAAGATCCCTTGTAAGTACTCAAGATCACAAAAGTCCCGAAATCTTTGAAACAGCTACAGTGATGTTATCTTGACACACAGCCAAGATAAAAGTGAAAAATAAACTTAGCAATCACAAAAAACCCATTATTTTCTTGCCACGGTTGATTTGAAGTGATTAAAAGTGATTCTGCTAAAGACAATTCTATGAAAAAGTTAGCTTAGGAACGATTCATTGCCCAGTTTCTTTAAGCAAAATGTTTGTTTAAACCCCTCATACAAAAAGAAACCAAAACAAAACAATAAGAGAAAAAAAAAATACAATCTTTATATAGAGAAATGTAACCTAGTGAAAATGGACATAATGTCATAGCCATTTGTTACGTATCATTTTGAGGGAAATGAGATTTAAAAAGATTTAGCCTGCTTATCCAAAATAGTTTTATACAACTGCACAATGGTTTGAGGTTTGACTAGAAAGAATGAGGAAAAAAAAAAAAAGCGTTTTGCTTATTCAGTTGACTTCATTGCCAATCAACTTTTTAAAACTTTTCCCATGTATTCCCTTTTCCATCTTACATTGTTTCTCTGTCGTGTCTTGCTCCATATCCATCTTTTAAAAAGCATGGATAAAGGCCTGCTGGTTATTTTGCCCACAAACAATACAGTTTGTCCCCAGGCAGTTTTCACTAGAATGAATGCCATTTACAAATTTACAAATTACCTATAATTGGCCATGTACAGACAGATGGAAGAATAGTGGAAAAGAAACAATTTACTTTGTGCCATTAGAATGCCTTCGGAACAGGTTACCTCCACTGCTTCTAGAAGAAATTAAATTGGAACAGATCTGTTTCTGTCACTGTGTACACTCCCAAATGCATACCTGCAGTTCCACTGCAAAGCACGGGATAACTAAGGACAACACAGGCTGCTTCATTTCCATACACAAAGGAACGAGATGGCAGCTTCTTTCTGACGGAGAACGAAGCATGAACACAGGTAGATATATGTCTTTCCCTTTTCTTCTATGCTTGCTTAAAGGATGGGTCAGAATCTACCATTAAATAAATAATTATTTAAATAACTAAATATTGAGTTTTCTTGAACTGTTGTAAACTCTGGAATGACAAAAACTATTACATTATTTTTTCCTAGCCTAGAAATAATGTGTAAAAAAATATATTACTGTTTCTTGACCTACTGTCAGAGTGGCAAGCATAGCATTTTCATATGTTTATGTGCATCTAAACGTATGTGTATATATTACTTGTTCTTAAGAATGTTTTAATGAAAAAGGGTGATTCTGCCAGTGAGAAAATTATAAACTGTGATTTCCTTTCTGACCTCATAGGCCTGAACTGTTATTTCTTTTCTTTGGCAAGTACTGTAGGGAAGGTCCTTGGATCCTTGGCTTCCTTTCTGTAGCCATCTTTCTGCTTCCTCTGGTCCCAGAAACTTCTAGCTACAACTTCAGCCCTATCATAAATAGGAGACTGGACCAAATGGAGCAAACTAATCTGTCTGGCCCTAACAATGAAGGATTTAAGCTGGCAGTCCTGCCACAGGAAGTATAGATGCAAAAGCATCCATTCTGCCTGTGAGAGGGTTCACAGACATGACTTAAAGGCTTAATAACTAAAGCCAGGAAGTTCTGTTGTGTGAATTCCTTTTCAGAATTTATTTTGTGGAATTTTGGACCAAATTTGAATTTATACTGGATCTCTCAGTGGCCAACATGCCTGACATATATTGTCCTGTTTAAAGAGGACCAGAATAGAAAAAAAAAAAAAAATCCCAAACAAACACCTGTAACACCATCAGCAACTACATCCTGTTGATGGAGCAGTGGGGAACAGCTGAGCCTATGGGGAGGAGAGGATGGGTTAGGTGACCCAAAGGGACCAATCACAGTATTCTTTCCTGTGGTGCTCAATTTAAAATGGCCCCCAAGAGAGCCCTCTGGTGTGCTAGCTGGGGTAAGGCATGTCTACTGCTCCCATCACTGCCACTCTGCATTTCTTCAGAAGAGAAGAACATCATTCACCAGCACAGGTCACCTTCTGCCTTCCCAAGTAGGACCAGCTTGGTTGGTTCAAAACTGTTGCAGACCCTGGATTTGGGCACTCCCATCTGCTGCCCGGTCCAGTGTGGGACTTTTCTGGTTGATAAGTAGTTAGCAACGAAGGATGGCAAGCTTCATATTTACATGTTTTTATACACATTTTTAATTCACTATTACTACCTCATTAAGCTTATCCAAGTTTTTTCTTCCAATCTTAAAGTCTCTCTCCATTATTCCCTTCTTCATCTTCCCCTGAGAGGGTAGTGGGGAATAAAGGAGACCATCTGTCATCTAGTTACTATCTAAAACTATGACAGAGAGGAACAAGTATAATTATTCAGCAGCTGTTCTTCAAGAAATATCCCATTTTAACACACATTCTCCAGACAGAAACACTGAACAAATAATACTACATGAAACAAAGCAAACATTTTTTTGTTCATTAGATGCAAATTTTATGCTTGAATGAATTAACAAACTTTTAACAAGGCACAGTAATATCCAGAAATGAAGAAAAAATGACAAAATGGAAATGGAGCAACCATTTAAGTGGAGTGTCAATTCTAGCATTTTAAATCCCGAAGTCATGTGAAAACAGAAAAATTGTTGGAATGTAAATCGAGACTAAATCCTACTGGCACCTGAAGAGAGCCTGAAATCACTTTTTCAAGGAGAAAAACAGACACATTAAATCTTACCTCTTCCCAGCTAGTCTCTTCCTTGATGGAAGAGATGCCAGTTGTAGTGTTTCTGCCTCTCCTACACATGTTGTAAAGTACATAGAGATTATTCCTGTAAGATTCCTCTGAGAATTCACAGTAGAGACCAAAACTCGAAGGACAGGGACTTATACTGTGTTAGTGTGCTTAGGAATACAGTCACTGTGATCTACAGTATATAAATTCAACTCTTTGTGTAATCTTGTAAACTAAAGGTGACTCTGCTTAAAAGACAAGTAGAGTTTTGGTAAAGTATACGACAGTAAAAAAAAAGGCTTTGTACACGGGATAAACAAGTATGTATATTGGAAATTACATTTTTTTCTCAATGTACACTTCCAATTATTCTAAAAGAGTTCTTAATTTACACTCTTACACATAGAATTATCCATATGGAAAAGACAGTGTCCTTAAATAGAAGGTATATGGATTTGTTATGTAACAGTATTTTCCTTTAATAACAATACTTTATGTAGCTTAAGTAAACTGAATCATCAAAAATTTGGGATTTTGTTAGCTAAAAAAACCTCATAAAATATTTTTGTGTGCGAAATCTACATGGACTTATAAAATTATTCTTTAGTTACATTTTATTTTCAAAAAAGTATAAAATAATTGTTTTTATAATTAAGAGCTATGTATGAAAAGAAAGAAAGAAAATCACAGGAAGGCATTGTTCTGTGCTATTGCTGAGCACTCAAAAACATAGATACAAAGAAACCAAAAGTCCTAGGCTGTGGATCATCATCCTGGCCTTCAACTCAATATATCATAAAAACTCTTTATATACTTCTCCACCCATTTTCAAGTTCTCTAGACCTTATGATCCACTAGGGGTGGCAATTCTATGAAATGAATGCTTCCTGTTTCTCCCACATATATACTAATTTCAGTTTCTTTTATGATTCTTTTGTATCAAGGATAAACTTGTTCGTTACATCACTTTTTTTGCCTTTTCCAAACTCACTCCAAAGTGTCATTTACACTTTTTTTGGTCTGTCATGGTCCATAATTATCATTATTTTATATTCTGTTTATGAGGAAAAATTGGCCACTGATCATCTGCACCTTAAATTGCAAAGCAGCCAATTTAAGAGTTAAACAAATCAAATGGTTTATTTAAGGGAAAGCATCCAGCTAGGGACCAGAGTTTCAGGAAGAGTAAGTAATTAGGTAGATAAAGGAAACAATGCAAACAATGCAGGATTGAATGCTCTTAAGAGCTTAATGAACAACAAAGTGTGCCTTTAGTGACTTAATTAAAGGTGTATCTGGAACAGAAAAAAGGGAGGGGGAGGAAGAGAAACAAACAAAAAAGAAGTAGAGATTCACAATTTAATCCTCCAAAATGCTCCAGCAGACTGCAGGTTTTTTTTTCTTCTTCTTCTTCTTTCTTATTTTTCTTTTCTGTCTTCATTGTGTGTCATCATCTGGCATTGTCCACCTTTTCCTGGCCTCGTCCAACAAAAGGGAGTCTTTGTCTGCTGGTTTTTAGTTTCTGCCTTGTGCAGATTGCACCATGTAAATTGTTTTCCCTCTGCCTCCTACTCAAAATATCTGTTTATCTTAGAGAAAAAGTCCTTGAAGAGGTAAAAAGTAACAGAGAAATAGGAAAGAGTAATTTTCACTGGAGTCAGCCATTTCATAGCCAGCTTGAGCAGTCATTTGCTGGCTTAAGAGACATTTTTCAATTTATTGGTGGGTGCTCACCACATTTCACCCGTGGCTCTTGAGTCAGCATACATGTCCCAGTTTGTGTGGTATTCTTGAACTTGCACCACGTGGTTTTTGGGGGCTCTGTGCTCTTTGCCAGGACAACCCAGATCTGAGGTCTCCCATTCAGGGAGCAATCAGGGTAGACCCTACTGCGCTTATCAGCCCAAATGCACCGAGCATGCCATTAACGCACACGGCTCCTCCAATATGTGTCCAGATCCCCTTCTGCTCAAAAGTCAATAAATTTAACGGCGGGGAAACAGTCCAGTTACCACAACACAGTCCATTTACCACATGCTTATAACAACAGAAAGAAAAAAATTAGGCCCATTGATAAATATACAGTAATACCTGTACAGTGTGTATATGTGTCAGCTACCAAGGTAATACTGCTGTCACCATTTTTCACAGTATTGTTATTTTTTTCCACAATATTATGAAGTGGTAAATGATAAACTGAGTTTTGCAGTGAACAATCTTTCAGGTTGGTTTTTTTTTTTGACACCTAATACTTGATTCTACTGAATAGAAAATTGGATTCCTTAAATCCAAGCTATGTTGTCTCAAGAGAGGTTAAAGTTTAGTTAACACAAACCCACACTCTCTTTTGCTGATCAATAAACTAAAAAAATCTGTCTTCTCTAGCTTATCATGGCCACAAACTTCCTTTGATGCACTCTTTCTTCTGATCACACAGAATGTCTGATCTACAAAAGTGACATTGCAGACCTGCTTTTAAACATGTTGTTCGTCTACTTATGTCATTTGTTCATTACTCCAGTGAAAAATCTTTGTCTTGTAGGTTAATTGAGCTCCTCTGTAGTCGAACATCTTAAGCTTGCATATATTTCTAAATTAAAATAGATTCAGCAATACAATGGAAAAAGAACTGAAATACATCTAACAGTCTGTTCTGCAAACTGCAGCAAATGGATTCAAAATCCTAGTTGAACTAATCCAATTCAGATAATCTTATTGTTACCACAGTGGTACTTTGCTAGTCCATGTATTGTCATTTATTAAGTATTTCTAAAATGCTCTCTTTGCTTTGTTATTATTTCTGCTATATATAGGAATATATATTCCTATAATAAAGCAAGATACTATGTGTTTTCCTAGATACAGTAGACAGATGGTTAAAAACTGCAGTTAGTATCAAACTACAATTGTGGAAGGTATTGTTATGAGAACAGATTAAATTCTCCTTTTGTCTAATAAATATGATTGTGCTGTTCAAAAGAAAGCTGAAATTTTCAAAATGTGGATATCATAAAAACTTTTTTTCAGTGTGACTCTTCACCTTTACTGAAAAATAAGGAAATAAATAACAACACTAGTGTTTAACCTGATTTAACAATAAGAATCTATTGTCAAATCCAGACTATATCGTTATGTGACTTAAAATTTTGGATCCTCAAGAACAAAGTCTTGCACCCCCTGGGTGTCAGGTGCAACCATGAAGTCTTATTTGGCAAATAACATCAGGAAGGTGATATAACCCTTTGAAGATATGGCAAATACGTTGCAAGGCAAAGAGAGAGAAAGGGAGAGAGAGAAAGAGAGAGAGAGAGAAAAGAGTGAGAGAAAGTCAGGGTTATCACCACCCACAGATTCAGCAATGTCCAGCGATTTTTCTTCTTTAGGTTGTAGATCTAATTTCAGATGGGGCAAAGGTCCAGTGCAGGTTGGCAGGTCAGTGGCAGGCGATGAGGAATGAACACCTTAGTTTTCCCTATATACACTGTTTCCCACCACTCTCAGGGTTGATTCAGGCCCTAGGAATTTCACCTGCCAGGAGGGTCTCCTCTCCCCGTGAAAAAGGCTGTTATTGTTGGCCATCCCTATTGTTGGTGGTCATCAGCAGTTTGCTGGCTCCACCTGGGCGAGAACCTCCACCCAACGTTTTCAGTCCATGTCAGTCTACACCCTAATATTCCATTTGCCACATTGTCATTTGAGGCAAGGAAAATTCAAAATTGCACTGCATGGATCCTCACAAGAATCACATGTACTAAATTGACCAACAACTGAAGCAAAGATGAAATGAAAGCCTGAGTTTGCAGTTGGTACCTTACAATGGTCAACTTCTGATTTATAAGACAGCAACGAATCAATTTCTGAATTTCATATGTATTTCTAATTATTCTTGGCAAGTTCACTTACGTATCCACCAGATGCTCTGCATTCTGCAGTAGCAGTCTGAGTCTCCTGTCTATTATAATACTTCCTGCCATGCTAATCATAACCATTCATGCTAAACATCTATATTCTTGTTGATCTGCAAGGCAGCAAGCCAACAGGCTAATCTGGCAAGATAAAACCACTGCAGGCAGTGGTTGCTTTCTCTTTAACTGAAATAGTGCCTTAACATTTTGTGCCAGATTTCTTCAGAGGTTAAAGCTTTCAAAAGTTTGAGTCATGGTACTTCTTCCATTGCCACTGCTAAGAAAAGGTAAGCAGAGCATTAAGTGGAAATTGTTGGAGCAGCTGCCACCTGCACTATAAATCATTGAGCAGAAGATGCTGCTATGTCAATTTTCTATGCTTCTGTATTCCAGAAGACCCACACTAGCCCAGCCCATCATCCAGGTTTTCAGTGTCACACAGGGCTTGTGACTGATGAGCCTTTGCTAACATTCTGGGATCCCAACGTGGGAAGGACTTTGTATCTCAATAAAAATTTGCGGTGGTGATAGCTTTCACTGTATTTTTCTGAGACAGAAGAAAAATAAGTTGGAAAACAGAAAGGTTAGGAAAAGTGAGCCAACTTTTTTGGTATTGTCAATCACATCTTTGACTGAAGTAATTTAGGGAGGCATTGCAGCATCTGTTCATGAATAGTGACATTTCAGACTTTAGACGGAACTGAAGAATCTTTGTAAAGATTATGCCTTATGCAGACCATCTGCATTATACTCAGTCTTTTAAAATATAAAATATAGTGTTTTGTAAAGTATTAAAAGAGTTGTTTACACATAGCTTGTTTTTAGAAATGTTAAAATGTCACCTCAGTAGTGCTTAGGTTTCTAATTTTAAGCAACTCCCCTTGAAAACCATGGCTTACTGTGAGGACTGATTCCTGCTGCAGAAATACTGTGAGAGCAATTTTCCTCTTCCTGATTTGTGTTGACACCTGCATGTAGGTGTCAGTCTGGATAGAATGAGACAAAAGCTCTGATGAACTTTTATGTTCTGTTTGAAAACTTCATAATTTCCAGATTTCTGCTAAATGTAAGCAAGGATGTACTTGAGAACTGTCCAGAGCAAAGTTTTGCTAAATAATGATGACCATGTATATTTCATGTCATCCCTAGAAAGGACACAAACTAACCTCTTAATGGAGTGCGAGCACAAAGGCAGGAACTGAAAGCAAATCAAGTCATAATGACTCCTAGGGAAAAAAAAAATGAAATAAAACACGGCAAAATGCTGTATTGTGATATCTTAAATGATATGAAACACACATTAGAATCTGGAGGATTGTCTTTGTATATGAGAGCAATATTTTCTGCAGTTTCACAGTGTAAGTGGATGTACTGGAAAAAAAAAGTGTTGGCTTTTTTTTTATATTACATTTTATAATAATTCAGAAGATCATAAGGTACTAGAGGGAACAATTGAAATAAATATTGCCTCTAATATTGTTTGGAGAAAAATAGGGAAATTATGAGAATAGAGGAATTCTGAGAACATATTGCAGTCACTGTTTTCTATGGAAAAACCAGCATTTATACAATCATGAAATCAAGTTATTTCTCATCAACTTTCTCTGTTTAAATATGCTATCCCTTGTTATTGGTACATTTTCAATTTTAAGGTTTTAGCTTAAACATGATACCACTTAATAATAATAATAAGACCCCTAAATATTATTGTTTCTGCCACACTACAATATAGACATTTATCAACTGGTTGAAGCAATATCCCAGCAAGACCTATACATATCTTACTCCTTATTCCTAAAAGTACTTTCACTTTAGGCGGCAATTTAATATTTTGTTGATATGGATATTAAGGGCTGATCCTAGCTTTTGTGCCAGAACACAGAATGCCAGAATTTTTTGTGGGGTTTTTCTTTTTTAATTCTCTCATATCTTGGCAATTTGATGTTCTTCTGACTCAGAGATTTAATTCTTCTGGAATAGACATAAATTTTTTACAGCTTTGTAAACATGTAAGTATGAATTTTTTCTGAATTTCATCAGGATGCTGACACTAACTTATGGTGTATCTTTGAAAGCAATCCTCCTCATGCTTCGCGTGATCTATTGCCAAAACTTCTCCAACACATGATGCTGACTTTAGAAACTGGCAAGGCAAGATCACATGTAATGTTGTGGAGATGACAGTATATTGAAAATAAGAAAAATTGTCTCTTGAATCAACAAAATTACATCCAAGCTGGCATGAGGTGGCACTGATTAAATTAACCTCCTCAACAGACACCCCCGCATCCCTCTTTTGACAGGACTAAAAAGATAAGAAGCCAATCAGAATGGCTCCTGATGGAGTTGCCAGACAGGTGATGCAAATTGGTATCAAATAAAAAAGCTGAAGAATTCCTGGAAAACCTGAATACAGAGGGAAGACCTGAACTTACCAACTTGCAGCCTCTGGAAATAATTGATGAGAAGAAATTTTTTAACTATAAAAATGCAGAGGAAAAAGGAGAAAATGGAGCAGCAAACAGCAGTGAGCAACAAGCAGCAGAGACCAACAGTGAGACCATCTTGAAGGAGCAGAGGGCAGCAGTGACAAGCAGCAGCAGCGCCAGTGATTTCAAAGAGACAGCAACCCCGGCAGTGAGACAGCAGCGATTTCTCTGGAGGGAGAAAATGATAACCTGTTCCTTTCCTTTCCTTTCCTTTCCTTTCCTTTCCTTTCCTTTCCTTTCCTTTCCTTTCCTTTCCTTTCCTTTCCTTTCCTTTCCTTTCCTTTCCTTTCCTTTCCTTTCCTTTCCTTTCCTTTCCTTTCCTTTCCTTTCCTTTCCTTTCCTTTCCTTTCCTTTCCTTTCCTTTCCTTTCCTTTCCTTTCCTTTCCTTTCCTTTCCTTTCCTTTCCTCTTCCCTTCCCTTTCCCTTTCCCTTTCCCTTTCCCTTTCCCTTTCCCTTTCCCTTTCCCTTTCCCTTTCCCTTTCCCTTTCCCTTTCCCTTTCCCTTTCCAAGTTTCTCCCAGGGGTTCTCCTGCATTTTTTCTCCTACTATTAACCCTTCCTAAGACTCCTTTCCAGCGTGGTGTTTCCTAAATAAACCACTGTAATAAAGGTAGTTGCTTTTGCAATTTGTGCAGCATGTATGCGCCAGTGGCTAATACTTCCTCACAAACCAAATATAAAGTAATAATAGGTATGGACCATGACACACACTCTCCAGGTTCTTCTAGGAAAATCAAAGATATGGGAACTAAAAGAGAACTCTTGTCTGTTGGGCCTTTTGTGCATCACCTCAAGATGTCTGACTGGAATTATGCCAGTACTTTCCCAGTACTGGAGATGCATAAATTCCATTTTCTAGCAACATGTATAAATAATTGTCCAGCAAAAATATCCACGTGGCACCAGAGTAAGTAAAAAGGCCTAAAAAAAAAGAGACCTTCACATTTGATATATTCTGGGGTTTTTTTGTGTTGTGATGTGTTGACCCTGGCTGGGGACCAGATGCCCACCAAAACTGCTCTGTCACTCCCCTACTCAGATAGACAGCAAAGAGGAAATATAATGATAGGCTCATGGGTTGAGATAAGGAAAGGGAGAGACCACTCATCCATTACCATCAAGGGTGAGACAGGGTCAGCTTGGGGAAATCTGTTTAATTTATCACCAATCAAATCAGAGAAGGATAATGAGAAATAAAAGCTACATCTTAAAACACCTTATGCCAGCTCTCACATCTTCCTAGGCTTAATTCCTTATTTCCTCTATATCCTCTCTCTCTGAGGTCACAGGGGGATGGGGAATGGGAGCCGTGGTCAATTAGTTATATGTTGTCTTTGCCACTCCTTCCTCCTGGGGAAAGGAGTGCTCACAATCATTCCCTGCCCCAGGATGGGGTCCCTCTTGTGGTAGATAGTTCTTCACAAACTTCTCCAGTGTGGGTCCTTCCCTATGGCTGCAGATCTTCAGAGACTGCTCCAGTGTGAACACCTTCCACTGGGTGTTGTCTTTAAGGAATAGATTGCTCAAGTCTGGATCCCTTGTGGGATCACAAGTCCTGTCAGAAAGCTTTGCTTGAGCAAGGGCCTCTCTCTCTACGGGGTCCATAGATCCTGCCAGGAGCCTGCTGTAACATGTGCTTCCCACAGAATCACAGCCTCCTGCTCCAGTGTGGGGTCCTCCACACATGGTGGATATCTGCTCCACCATGGACCTCCATGGGCTGTAGAGGGCCTGCCTAACTATGGTCTTCATCCAGGGCTGCAGCAGAATCTCTGGAGCATTTCCTTCCCTTCCCTCTTCGCTGACCTTGGTGAATGCAAAGTTTTTTCTCTTACTTAGTCTCTCTCCTTTCTCCAGCTGCTGCTGTGTTTTTCCGCCCTTCATAAACAGCTTATCACAAAGGCATGACCACCATCACTGATGGGCTCAGCTTTGGCCAGTGATCCATCTTGGAGCGGTCTGGCATTGGGTCTATTTGATGTGGGGGAATCTTTTAACATCTTCCCACAGAAACCACCTCTATAGCACTCCCACCCTCTACCAAAACTTTGCCCCACAAACCCAATACCTGAGCTTGGGCAGCTGGAGGACATACTTAAACCACTAAAACATATTTTCACAAGTATCAGTAGTATAGTTCCATACTCTCATGCTACAGCATTTGAGATCTCTTGGTTACATACTGCACAATTTTATTAAATAGTTGCAATATTACTGAAAGTCTTTTCTACTTTCTTTTACTCAGTTGACATGGATTAGTTATTTTCCTCTTAGTATAGCAATTCTATTTTCCTGCCTTAACTGTGTGATGATAATCTTGTTCAGCAACACTTGAGCACTGCATCTAATAGTAGTAAGTAGTAAATGGTTTGCAGGAGCTAAAAACCTTACAACATAATTTCAAGGACTGAGCATTCTGAGAAGTATTAGTACCAATGAACAAAAATCAAAACCTATTTAATAAACACTAATACTTTACTTTTTAAAACCATCTTGAGAATGTCTCCTTTTAACATTTGCTTTCTTAAAAATAAATTGAACCAAAAACAAAAACCAACCAACCAAACAAAAATCCCAACAAAACCAAAACAACAACAAAATACACACAAAAAGCCTAGGAGTAGACGTGTTTTAGCTAGTTATTTTACCACACTGTCGATTAGGGAAGCAAACAAACAAACAAACAAACAATCAAAAAAACCCCTAACCAACCAAACAAAAAAACAATTAAAAAAACTCAAACAACTTCCACAGAACTCAGAACTCTTCAGCCCTTTCAGGCAGTAAATAACAGTTTGCATTGCATTAGCGGAAAAATAAAATATTATGCTTTCAGATTTTTGTATTCAGCTGCAGGTTTGCACTGAGTTTAATGCCTCTTTATTTTCCATGTAAATGGATTTTCAAAATTGTTTCTGTGGAAAAGTGAAGGCATTTTTTTTCTATTTTTCCACTTAATGTCTTTGAGCTGGCGTTTGAGTGAATTATGAAAAATCAAAAACCTGAAAGTTACAGCCCCCCTGAAGTCCACTGTATAGTCAGAAGCAATTTATGCAGAACAATGAGAGAAAATCCAATAGATCTGGAAATGAGCACCGAGAAAGCAGCAGTACTTTGTTATATTAATAATTTAGTTCTCATTTTCATCTTAATTCTTCATATTTTGTTTGGTTTTGCCTCTTACGCAAGCAACCACAGCATGAAAAATACCCACAAGCAAAAAAATTTTCAAATAGTTTCCACCACTCTTACACTCAGTTTTCCTGGAGTTTGTTACAGCAGAAAGTTTAAGTCTTTTGCTCATGCTCAGTTTTCAGAGCTGCAGTGACTAAGCATGTTTTTTGCTATTAAAAGAAGACAAGAGAAACAGGAGTTCCAGTTCAGCCAAAATCTTCAGTTTCTAAGTCTTACAGTTCTAATTCCCACTGAAATCAGTGATAGATGGACACGGAAATATCTTTATGAGCGGGGGCTTTTAAGTGCATTCTTTGCATAAGCAGACACAGTTAACATAAATTGTGAAAGATCTGTTTTTTGTATTGTTGGTATATGAAGTAAGCCATACATATCGACATTTTTTGGATTTGATATTTTTTTAAAAGTTTGGCCAAATTTTCTTCCTAAATGTGCAAGCAGGATGAGTGAAAAGTGTGACTATGGCACTGACCTTCCTATATCAACATCAAACAGAAAAAGAGGAAAGCATAGTGGATTCCTCAGCCACTTGAATGTTTGCAGTTTCTGTAAACAACAGGCTGTCTTCTCTTGTTGGTGTGCTTCAAAAATGTCTCTGTCCAGGCAGTGCTGAAGACTTGTGGACCATACAGTGTCAGAATGAGACTTTGAGAGGCTAAAAAGGAAGGACACAACAAAGACAATAATCAAGTTACAAGATTTCTAACCTGTGTTCCAGTGGAATCTGTCTTCCAGATTTGCAGTATCTGTTCTGTCATATAATTCATTTCATTTCACAACTCACAACCAATTCCCAGAAGCTGCCTAGCTTGTCTTGTGGCCATATATCTAGTGAAGTGAGGAGAACACTGGTCATATACAAGTTCACAAGTTCTCATTCAGGTATTGCTTTCCTGTGTGACAAGTAAAACTATGTTTATAGCCTCATCTCGAAGATGTCGGTAGGACCACAATGTTTTGGCACCTGCAGGGAGACTGCAATTTTCAGCTGCAAGAAACTCATTCCAAATTTTCTTATTTATTACTTCTCGCAATGTATTTTCCCCTAAAACTTTGAAATCCTGCAGTCATGCAGGGTGCATCCTGTGCATCATCACAAGATATATGGTTAAAAAAGTTTAAGTGCCTTCAGAACAGTATTCTTTTTATGGTGGGTGTGGCTGAAGAAAAGAAAATTTTTTATAACACTTCAAGTGGAAAAGCAAGCTCTGAATGAACCACCATGAAAATTTAGCAGACCAGTTATAAAAGTTTTTTGAATTTTGGAAACAATCCTCAAAATATTGTAAAAGTGTTTTAAGGTGTCAGACTTGGAAATCAAAGTGAAAATAAAAAATATGGATTTTAGCCTATGCAAATCCTGGCTATCCTCTTGGGGCTTTCAAGACTTAGCACTGTGCTGATTAAAACTTGCTGGGTTTTTACAAACAGCCAGATTCTGGCTTGTCATACTTTCTTTAAAATTCTTTGGGAGTGATAGGTTTAATGTCCCAAGAAAAAATGAGAAACCTGAAGATTTCTTAAGGGAAATGATTTAGTAATTTGACTCTCTTGGCTTGAGGGAAAGTCTGAGAACAGCATATTTTAGGAATCATGATGTGTATTCCTACCTCAGCATTCATCAGTTAGAGGAGCAATAAAGTTATTTGCATAGCTAGGAACTTTAAATTAATCTCTCAAACAACTGAGCAAAATAAACTTCTCATCACTGTCCATCTGGAGTCTTCAGCTAGTGGCTATGATCTTGTCAGAACACAGCATGAAGAACAGCCTCAGAAATTGGTAATTCTAGAAATAATTAGCCTTTGTCACATTGAAAAAATATTATAAATCATATAATACTCATGATACACTCAACATAAACATTCCCTGGTGTAAAACAAGGGGAACTGAAGTAAAGATTTCCAGTTCTTTTCAAATGGAGGAATCAGAAAAGAGCAAAGAAAGAATGTTGTATGTGTAAACCCTGCCAGTGAACAACAACCATTTATTTTTGATGTAAACATAGACATCACTTTCTATGCCACCTCAAAACACAATCACTAAACTACATTTCTCTGATACTGTCTTCTGTCAGTGATTCAGAAATGCAGGAAGGCACAGAAAGTAGTCTGCCTATGACTACTTTCACTTATGTCAGCTGCAACCTAAAGACGTCTACACTTCATAGAGGCTGGTCCTTACTCTTTTATTTGAATTTCAGGTGCTGCTATTTGAGATGCTGTGTACTGATGCTTATATATCGTAGTGACTAAGATAATTCAGTGCAACATACCTTCAAGTAATGTAAAAGAAAATTCCAAAATTTCTCCGTTGCTGTGTTGCTTAGAAAGAAGAAAGTACAGAGTATAATAAAATGCAACAATAATAAAATGAAATTTCCAAATAGTTAATTGAAGTCCTATATTTGGTTTAGTTCTATGGTGTATTCCAGGCAACACTGCAGGTTTTGTGCAGACGTTTATACATTATATTCATTAGTGGTGTAGAAGTAACAAGCTATGACAAGTACAATTAAACAGAGAGATGATTTGCAGCAGGTAAATATGCAAGGATTTAGTAGATACCTGTCCCCAAGTCTACACAATTAACTGTATTTTGAATTAGAAAGTGAACACCCCTGGCACATTTTTATCTTTCTTTTAATGAATTCTTGGTTGTCCAAAACTTGTTGGGGTTTTTTGTTCGTCTGTTTGTCTTTTTTACATTCTGCTGAAAGTCTAACCATCTTGTCTTTAAAGTAAAGTAATAATTTACAGTAAGCAACTAATACTGTCCTAAACCTTGGGTTTGGTTCTTATCAGATCTCCTAACAGAAGCCTAATTAATTGAAAAATTAAATTTTTTCAGACAACATACATTATCTCATAAATCCCATGAAGGCAAGCACTGCTGGGTAATGATGTAGACAGCCACTGAGTATTCATCATAAACACCTATGGAGCACAACAAGAAGAAAACAGAGCTGAAAAGCCTTATATCAATATTTGGACATCCTTGGCATTTTCTCTAGGGAATGAGTTCTTTCTATTCTTGCATATGTCTCAGTCAGTAAGACAAAACTCAGACCATAACCTTTGAGTAAAATTATAATCTTAGTCTCTATTGTATTCACTGTTTTTTCTCTGTATGAAATATTACATTTAAAGAGCATACTTGGACAGTTTCATAGTAGGAATGTAAATGCCTCAATAAGATCAAAAGTCTTGATATTTTTTCATTTAAATAGAACTGTAAGATAGATTTTTAACGTGAATATACCTCTGTAATTTATTAGTAGAAGTCTACTTTTAAAGCATATGCAGTTTTTATTCTGTGCATGAACTCATCATAATTTTTAAATGTATTTATCTTGCAAACAAATCAATTCCTGAATCTGATTTTATTTTGGAGACACACCCCTAATGGTTCTGTTGGAGTTAAGAAAACATATATTTAGTGATTTAGGGGGAAATTTGAAAACGGTCATTTATTATTTATGTTGCTAGCTGTTTTTCATTAGGCAAATTTCTGATATATACATGTGGGGCAAGAAAGATCATTTAACAGGATTCAGTTACAAGATTGGAACTATAAAGTGCTGAAGGATATCCTCTAGGAAAAAAATTAAATCTTTTCAATGAACTGAAGTAGCTTTACAACAAGCTGCTACCTCAGAATGTCTGATTTCCTGGATAAATCTGGCAAAAGAGTTGAAGACAAGGCTTCCCAGACAGAAATGGAAATGAAAATTTATTTTAAAAATGAATACTACAAAGAGTTCTGAAGCATAGTTATAGTGGATTAAAGGAAAAATAATTCCTTATTACTGGAAATTTTTAAAGAATATAATTTATATTATTACATTTCTTATAGCAAAGAATGTTCTCACATGATTCTTAGAACAATTTAAGGTTACCCTATCCTGAGGACAGAATGACAGCAGGAATTAATACAACTAACTCTTTCCCTCCTACCCATTTGTATGAACAAATGGCCACAAGGTCCAGATCCAGATTCTAAGGAAGTCAGGAAGAGCCCTTACACAGGCCGAAAAAAAAATAAAAAAATGCCAGACTGAATCATTGGTGTAATCTCACTACATTAGAAGTGAGATGGCACTCTGCAGGTAAAAGTATATGAATCACCTTGTAGAAATATGTTGAAAAGTTTTCTCCCGTTAAAACTTATGGTAATGTCAAAGTAGTAGAAGTTAAGCTCTACTTAGAAGTGAATCTTCTGATTTCAACCAAGTCCACATATTCAGTCTTCCTTGACACAGTTCAACCATTCATTCTTTTGATGACCTTTGTATAAATGAAATTCTAGAAGCTCTGATTGTCCTTAGCTGTGGTGTTTTCCTCTTTGTTGTATGCTATGTTTTTCATGGTATTACCAGTACTGCTATCCAATATATATTGTCTTTTACTGGTGTCTTACCAGAAAAATTACTTATTACATTCTCTGATTAATCTAACTTCTAATGTCAAATGTTTTGTTTTTTGATAAGTAGTTCTGCTCTAGACTCTCTGATGACAGACATTTCTAATATTATCACATCTACCAAATACTTTGTTGTGTCTCGTTTTCTTTAATTCATATTCTATTAGTGTTGAACTAAAAAACTTACTCCTTATCTATTAATTTCACCAGTTCCTGTGAATTATCATAATACATAACGTCAGCTTTCTTCAGAAACCAGATAATTTCCATGCTAATGATTCCTACAGACCTATTTTTCACCCCAGCTGATATCCCTTCCACCAACCTAAAATCCCCCATTTCTTTCTAATGAAAGTGATTTCTCTCACTTAAATCATTCATTTAGAGACCTTGGAAGTCACCAAAATTCCTTCCAAAATCCAGGTTTTTTTCCCCTCCTCAGCTGAATATTCTATTGTCGTTAAAATATCCATATAAATCCATTTGTATCTTTTATGTTATCCTTTTCTGGTGAACTGCTGCTTCTACTTAAAATTCAGGTTTCTTTTTTTTTACTTTATCATTTTCCCCACTTTGGCAGTTAAGTTTAGAGTTTTACTGTAACCTAGAACTTTGACAGATTGCCTCGAAAAAGTGTTGTACTAACGTTGGTTTACTCTTTCTTATGTATTCGAACATTAAAACCTCATTTGTTTTTCCTTTGAGTTAAAAACTGTCTTTTCCATGATTTGCTAAGGTTTTGTTGCATTTGCTAGAACTCTTGTATAAATGCTCTTGTAGAACTCTTGTATAAATATTGCTTCTCCAAGAACCTCCTAATTTTCTTCCCATTATTTCTGGTGAAGCACAAGATGTATTTATTTCATAGATGATACATTTTATATAAAGTTTCTTTTATATCTTCCTTTTCTTTCCTCACCTTTTGTCTCCTTATGACAAATATTGTCTTAATATATTAATTAATATATTGGCATCTATTGCTTCTGTCAGTAAGTTTTACTGCTAGTCTCTCTTTGCAGATAAAGCCATTATTATCTTAGCTGTAGTTTAAACTATCAACTCACTTTGATATTTGTAATATTCTCTTATATGCTTCTTTCTCCACTCCAGGCTCCTGAAGACAGTGTCATAAAGCCTTGATGAATATATAAACAAAGTTGAAATACTGGGAACCATATTGACCAAAATTTTAAGCACGGCAGTGCCTTTGAAATCAGTAGGGTTGTATGTGTCAACATACTATCTAAAAACCTTTATCGGTGTGACTTCCTGCTTGGAACTGTTTTACAAATATGTTAGTTCTTTGTGATTCAGTATTATTTTCAAAATTGTAACACTTTGATTCAGAAGAAATCTATTTTTCTGCAGCATGCTATTCTATCATAATTTGCTTCCTACCGATGCAAATCTACCACGTAATTAAATTGGATTTATTATAACTGGTCTAGGTATTATACCCATTTAAACACCTGATTCAAGAATGCTTGCAACTAGTTTGGCATCTAAACATATTTATTCGTTAGCCCACTTGATCTGTAATTGCACTCACCATTTTACAAGAAACACATAATATCTAGCAAACTCAGATTGTGTCATAACCTAAATTAACTGTGTCTGCAATGAGATGCAGAGGTAAACACAAGTCAGAATTTTTAAATAAAACTCATAAAAAGCCAAGTTTGGACTGAAAAAACCCAGCTCAAGTCTGTAAGTAAAACTTTCTAATTCGACACCTCTGGAGCTGCCTTCTCCACATGTATTGAGATGGGCAGTCTTTTGATTTAGTCACCATGTAGAAGAATGGATCTGTACTTTGTCTGTTTTTAAAACTGTAGCATAAGTTTCTCCAGAGCAAAAACTGAATAATGTAATATTTTACCCAGTAGCCAAAGAATGAACAAATGAACAGTAAGTTTGTTGTGGGCTGCTTTGGTTTTGTTTTTCCAGTCTGATCACAGTCAAAAGCTATTCCATCAGAAACTTGGTTTTCACGCACAAAACATTAAAACATGGATCCTTGGAGGCAGCAGAATAAATAACTGAAAACAACGGCCATTATTTTAATAAAATCAGTCAGATTAAGATCTGAGTCTGATGCTACTTCAATATCTTATTATAGTTCACATCCTAAGGGTTTTTTCATATATATATACATATATATATGCTTTCGTCCTATTTTTCCTATTGGCAACAACTATTTTTTATTTCATGTCTAATAAAACTCAAAAATATTTCCTAATTGATGAACCTTGAAATATTTCTGCTGCATTATCAGTCTCACTAAGTCCCTTGTCACTATTTACCTCCTTCTGGAATCTGGGAATATTACATTAAACTGTCACACCTAAATTCTGTTTTCATGTCTCTTGTCTATCATGGTATCCAGCAGGGATTTTCAGGAAGAATAAAGGGAAGAGTGAAAAAATTCCTTCCATCTTCAGAAACTGGTAAACGTAGGAGTTCCTTGCCTCAGGATTTCATACAGGACTGTCAAGTTAGAGAGCACTTAATGAAGTTACCTCTTTTGTAAGCCGGTTATATTTGGTCACAACAATATTCTGAGGCAATGAATTTCACATTACTGTGAAAAAAAAACAAACAAAACCCCAAAAAAACATTATTTCTGTCTTGCAGACGGCTGTTAGTTGATCATAAATATTTTATTGTGATGCATCATAAACTTATTCCTAGTCTTTTTAATAGATTTTATATTTCTTATGTATACCTTTTAAAATTAATATTTCATTTCATATTTTGAAATTTTAGAGGCCCATGTGATGTACTCTTCAGATACTAATAACTCAAGAAACGCACAAAAATTGTAGCTTGCGTCAGCTGCAACATCCAGAATTTCTTGCTCTTCACATGTATAATCTCTCCTATCTTAAATCCATTCCAAGGAGAAACAAAATTGGTAAAATTAAATAAATAAATATATGCATTAAAAATAGCTAAATTAACAGAAGACAAAAGCCTTAACTACTCCTGTAGCTGTTTTCCAACAAAGCACATCAAACCTGTTATAATCATAACTTTTTTCTTCAGAATCTCAGGAAGTAGTTTCTCTTTAAATGTAATTTATTAAACTCTGATGTATACAGCTCTACAACAAAACAAATCCATGCAAGGAACACATGACTGATAATAAATGACAAGAGAAACTGTCTCTTGTGAGAAAATAGTTTAAGTAACTTTCTTATTCAGTATCATTCATGTGAAACAAATTAACCATACACTAAAACTGAAGCGGATTTATGAGCGACACAATCCAAATTGCAGTGTCATTCATACTGCAGCTTAAGTGCCACCTTGTTTCATAGTTTAACAGCATGATTGAAACAAAATTTACGTAAAGCCTTCAATTTGAGAAACTAGATGGATTTTCATTTGGATAAATAAGCTTAAAATAACCAAGAGCTAAATGAAAACACTAGTATTGCCTGTAGTATGTCCTGTGATAAATAGGAAAAAAAAAATGTTTAATGACAAAGGACCTAATTATCCATACCTCTCAGTTTACAATTAGTTTTCTGTGACACTCAAAGTCATAAATGCCAAGTTTAATCATGTGTTCAGGTTGAATTAGCCACTGCAAGAGATATAATCCTCTTTCTTCCTTTCCCATAATGAAATAATAATGCAAATTCATCACACTGATGGGGTGACCCATGCGAATTTATTATAGGCTGGGAGAAGTCTCTTGAAAGGGATAAATTCTTTATGGTTACAGACTTGAGGTAATTCAAACCAGACAAGAAAAAAATGGAGCTGTCATTCGAGGCCAGGATAGGGAATGGATTTAATTTGTCTTACAGGGCTAAGATCCAGCATTAAGAGGGAAACATTACTGCTGTCATTTTCCAAATCTGTATGAACTAACTTTATTTGTAAGATGAAGATCAGGTACAAAACCCATTTCATATTACACTGCAGCTTTCAGTGGCACAGTGGGCAGACATAGTGACCAGGTCTATAATTATTTAAGACAAATGGAAGAATTAGTCCCTGATAAAACTCTTTGTGTTACTGATTGACATGTACCAACTTTTTCTGTAGAACAAACTCTACCTCTTAGCTGATGCTTACATTTTTATCAAGTAAGGGTTGTTAATATGATTGTATATACAATTATTTTGACTTGCATTTCAGCTAAGAAGAATATATAATACTACCTAAAGATAACTGTTCTCAGTAAATAAATAGATCAAGAACAAAGTTTGAAACTAAAAATGACACAATACTGATCTAAGTTTCAACCATGTATTACAGCACCATAAGATGCAGTCCAAATAGTGAAATAAAAACATTTTCAAGAAAAAAACCCAGTCCTCATTTCAGTAAGAAAGTTTAAACATTTTCAAGCTATCTCCATGGAGTTCAGAGACATGATTACCTCTACACTGCTGTATGAAGCTACTATTCTGGCCACAGCAGGCTGCCTGCATTATATAGAATCACAGAATGTTTTGAATTGGGAGAGACCTCCAAGATCATCCAGACCAACCTTTGACCAACACCATAAGCTAAGTACTAAATTATGTCCCTAAGGATCAGCTTCAAGCACCTTTAATACCTCCAGGGATGGTGACTCCACCACTGTCCTGGGCAGGACATCCCAATGCCTGACAACCCTCCCAGTGAAAAAATGTTCCCTAACATCCAGCCTAAACCTTCCCTGGCACAGCTTCCATCCATTCCCTCTGGTCCTATCACAGTCCACTAAGGAGAAGAGGCTGTTTCCCTCCCCCCAGCCTCCCTTGAGGTGGTTGAAGAGAACAATAATGTCTCCTCTCAGCCTCCTCTTCTCCAGACTAAGCAGCCCCAGCTCCCTCAGCTGCTCCTCACAGGACTTGTGCTCCAGGCCCTTCATGAGCTTTGTTACCTCTCTCTAGATATGCTCCAGATATGCTTACTGACACTGCATTTCCAGAGGAAATGAAACAAAGCAAGAGCAATAATACAGATTTAAAGAATTAAATAAACATGATAAATGAGCCCCTCTCTTTTTATTTACTTATTTGTGAGAAGTATACCAAGTATCCTTTCTCAAGCAGAGGAACCAATTTTCTAGGCAAAATTAATGAAACCAATCTTTCTTATTTTCTTGCATACAAAGAAAATCTTCAACACAAATACCAATTTAGCTCACAGTCTTTCTAGAATATTTAGCTATTTGGTTTAACAGGTATAAATATGGCCTTGTTGGATGATCAAAATTAAACCCAGCACCAAAGGCTGTACTGTATTTATATGCAGTAATATAAAATTTTATTTCATATATTCTTTTTTATTTAATCTTCTAGCACGCCTAGAAGTTTTCTTTTGATTTTGGTAGAATGAAGAATATATAGAATTTCTGCTATACGGCGTCAGACCCTTCAGATATTACTGATTAATGACATGCATCCCAGAGTCTTGAGACAATTGATGGGTGCAGTTGCCAAGCCACTCTCCATAATATTTGAAAAGTCATGGCAGTCAGGCGAAGTCCCTGGTGACTGGAAGAAAGGACATATTACACCATTTTCAGAAAGGGTAGTAAGGAGGACCCTGGGAATCAGAGAATATGCCGAGTTGGAAGGAACCCATCAAGATTATCAGTTCCAACTCCTGCTCTGTGTAGGTGTCATGGCTTAGGCACATCTGGTATCAACCAGGCCTCTGCTCACTCAGCCCCCACTCCCACTGTGGGGCAAGGATGAGAAATCCACCTTAAGGGTCATTAATTTAGACAGGGACTGGGAGGTTTGCATTCCCCAACAACAGTAACGGGCAAAAAACCCAGACAGGCCCTACTTGGGAAAGAAAAAACCTAATTTACTGTACAAGGAGAAAAGAGGAAATATGGCCACATGTCCCCTCCTCCCAGGCTCAGATTATTTCACTCCTGCCTCCCCCTCAGTGGTACAGAGGGAAAAGGAGTGCAGGTTTAGGGTCAGTTCACCGCACATTGTTTCTGCTGCTTTTCCTCCTCAAGGGGAGGACTTCTCATGTTCTTCCACAACACAGGGTTCTTCCAACAGGAGGAACCCATGAACCTTCATGAACCCATCTGACATGAGTCCCTCTCGCCAGGTGCAGTTTCTCAGGAATGGACTGCTCTGGAGTGGTCTACCCACAGAGTCAAGGTCTGATTTGGTAACAGTCACTTTCTCTAGCACGGGGTCTTCCATAGCTGTAGATCTACATTTGCCCTTCTCTGAAATCCTGCATAGGCTGCTACAAATCAACATATACCCCACTGGGTTTTTCAAGAACTGCTCCACCTATACTTCTTCATAGGCTGCAGGGGGACAGCTGTCATACCACCTCTGCTCAGCACCTTTCCCCCTCCTTCTTCACTGACCTTGGTGCTTTTTCTCTGGCATTTCTCTGTCATTTAATCCTCTGCTCTGCTCTGCTCTGTGGGTCTTTTTCTTATATTTTTGCAGCTTTATTTCCCCCTTCTTCAATATGTTACTTGCAGAGGCACATTCAATTCCCACATTTGCTCAGCCTTGGGCAGAGACAGGTCAGGGATTGAAACCGAGGGAGCATCCAGCACCTTCTTAGAAAAGCTACCCTTGTGGCCCATCCTGCTTCCAAAACACCACTGCACTGACCCAAGAGATTAAGGTACTCCCAGAATCACAGCATGTGCTCTAGAGCATCATCCAAGCCCTTCCTGAACTCAGGCAGGCTTGGTTCTGCACCCACTTCCTTGGGGACCTTGTTCCATATCCACCAAATTGGAGAGATACAGATTTGATGGGTGGACTGTTCACTGGATAAGGAATTGGCTGGATGGTCATATCCAGAGGGTAGTAGTCAATGATCAAAGTCCAGATGGAGACCAGTGAAAAGTGGTGTCACTCGGGGATCTGTACTGAGACCGACACTGTTTAATAATTTTAGCAACTATATAGACAGTGGGATTGAGTGCACCACCAGCAAGTTTGCAGATGACACCAAGCTGAGTGGTGCAGTTGATAAGCCAGAAGGTCAGGATATCATCCAGAATGACATGGACAACTGAGCCAACAACACATTCTTGCAGTCCAGAAAAAGCATGGTACAGAGGTGATTCTGCCATTTCACTCTGCTCTGGTAATACCTCACCTGGAGTACTGCATCCATCTCTGGAGCCCTCAATACAAGAAGGACCCATGATGAAATGGATCCAGATAAAGGCCATGAAAATGATCAGGGGGCTGGAACACCTTTCCTATGAAGACAGGGTGAAGGAGCTGGGGTTGTTCAGCCTAGAGAAAAAAAGGCTCCAGGGAGATCTAATAGAAACCTTTCAATACCTGAACGGGGGGGCCTACAGGAAGGCTGAAGATGGCCTGTTTGCGAGGTCCTGGAGTGACAGGATGAGAAGCAATGGTTTTAAATTAGAGAATATAAGATTTAGATTGGATGTTAAGAAAAGTTCTTAATCTTGAGGGCAGTGGAAAAATGGAACAGGTTGCCTAGAGAGGTATTTGAGACCTCATCCCTGGAGATATTCAAGGTGAGGTTTGATGAGGCTCTGAGCAACCTGATATAGTTGAGAGTGTCCCTGATTAATGCAGGGGCTTGGACTAGATGACCTTTAGAGGTCTCTTGCAAACCAAATTATTCTATGATTCTATGAAGTATGAGCTCCTACCAGAGGAAATAAGATAGACTGTTGGTACTCTAGCTTCTCATTTTTTCCCTCCTGTATATTAAGACAAATGAGATTTTGGAACATTTAGAAATTAATATGCTGCACAAGCAAACAAGGTGCATAGAAGTTTAAGTTATTTTGTTTATATACAAGAAAGATACTACTGTGCATGGGCACTCAGTTCAAGTTTTTCCACCATGCAGAAGAGGGAAATACTAAAGAATATAAGCATAGGCAAGGTTCTAATGTTCTTTGACAGAATGCAAGCTAAATGTTTGAAATATAAAAATTATATTTGCTGAGAGGCTTCATAATAATTGTGTGCTTTGTCCCAACATAGTATTTCAAAGACTACAAGGGCTTTGTGCATGCTAATACTTCTTCCTGTCTCTGAAAACAAACCACTAACTGAATAAAGGCTGTCACTACAGTGTGAAGCTGGGTGTAAATCTGTCTCATACAGCAGAGTAATACAGGACAGCCCTTTGAGGAAATATCTGGGGTTCAGTGGCATGAAAGATGCCAGATTAGATTCCACTCCTCTGTGTTTTCATAGTGCCATACCAGGTTCAGTTCCATTCTCTGCACACTCATTTACTATAGCTCATCAAATGTTAATATATATCCTGTCATCAGCCACATGCAAACAGGAGGTGACCAGCTTGGCGGAGGAAGATGCACAGTTTTATGTGCCCTGTGTGCAGAAAAGTTTGCAGTAAATTACCTCCCTGATCAGAAAAATATTTTCATTGCTTAAGCAGGTTTTCCTGCATATTGCTGGCATTTTTTAAATACATCAATTCCCATATGATATACGGGTCACTACGAGAAAGACTGTACACAGATTCATGGCATGTGCTATAGCAGCAGCCATAAAGCACACAAATAAGCTGCTTGCTTTTATTCTAAACTACTTCCATCCCCCTTACCTCACATAATACTGTTGCTTTGTACTACTAAAAATTGCTCTCCATGGTGACCAAAGGAAAGGCTGAATTTGTGCTTACAGAAAAGAATGTAGTAATGTTTTTACAATTTCACACTGCAAATGTACAGTAGTCATTGCAGAAATATTTATGTGAGAAAAATATCTTTTTCTGATATAAAGAGTATCAGTACTTTGGTTACTTTGACTTCTGTGCAAATCTCATATACCCTTTGAAGGTAATCTGCCATTTTTCCTGTGTCATTATTGTTGAAAATAAAACATCTGTGTTCATCTCAATGCAGAATTAGCCATTCCTTTCCTACAAAGGAAGTAAATTGCTGGATTGTTCTCTATGCTACTTTGCCATTTTCAGGTAAAATACTAAAGCTGAATCACAACTCCCTTAGTGTAGGACATTTTTGTCAAAAAGAAGTGCATAATCAACAGTTAAAGCACTTTAGTTATTTTGCTAATCTTTTGTTTCATAGATCTAAGGTTAACTCCACAAGCTGTCATTCATTATATACCATATAATTAGCACTACTGCACTGTTTCTCAGACTACAGTTATATTGTGCTGAATATCCAGATTTTTCTACTATTACTACCTTTTAATACCAACATTTTATTGACTTATAAAAAAACCAATTATACAATAAAGTATTAAGCTAATCAAATCACATATGGCTGCTGACTAAGAATCAAATGTTTAATTGCTAATAATCAACACACATATCAAGTGGTTTTCTACGTATAACTGATACTTATAATAATTACAATGGCCTCATTTATATGTGGAGGTAGGAAAATAAAAATGTCATGCACATGAATGTGTGGACATTCACACATAAGACAAACATAAAAACAAACTATGAAGAAATCTCCAGAATAGCTTTTATTTTTATTCAACATTATAATTTTTTTTTTTACATTAACAAATCTGCCAGTCAAGGAATGATATAGATTTTCTAAGATTTATATGGAAATGTTATTTCCAAATCAACTAAGATTGTTAAAGGGCAGACATGTCTATTTATCCAAAACAAGGTGCAGGGCTGTGAAGTTACCTGTTAATGCATGTGGTAGCTGAAAGTTCCCTTAACATCACCATTATCTCCTGCCTGCCTTTGGTTCTCCATTTAGGCATATTTTTCATGTCAGTTTTGATCCTTGGATACTCCACTGAATTGCTAGCTGAAGCCACTACGAATATGTTTTCAAAAAAATGTTCCTGAAAATTAACTATATGCTTCTATGCCCAGAATGGTGGAATCATTTCAACGTGGAGTAACCAGATGTCAAACTCATGAGCAAATACTAAGTATTTCTCCATCAAAATCTCCATCTCCATCAACAGCAGGGCATTCAGGAAACTAAGGTGTGCTCAAAAAACAGTAGAGATGGAATATGCAAGACCCACCCTTTTGCAAGAAGGTGTTTCTACTGAAGTATTTATTATGACAACCTAATAAAGTAAAAAAAAAAAAAAAAAGATTTCCACAAAAATTGAGAATAAAAAAGTAGTTAAATTATACAAGTATCCATAATTACAGTAAAATTACTGTTTGCTTATTTAACATAGAAAAAAATATCTACTAGCTAAGTAGATTGGTAAACAATAACAGAATCAAGGCATTGTATTAAATTTATTTCATACCCAGAGTTTCAAAGCCTAATAAATAATAATAAATAAGCAAGCATTCTGAACTCATTGAGCTGGCAGAAGCATATGTGAAAGTTATAATTGTTGAAAGTTTTGAGAGATTACCTTGTGTTATGATCCACACTGTGGTCAATGTAACTTACTATTCGGATCCTGTGAGAACAAAGTCCAACCACTATGGGTCCGGTGCAAACAAAATATTTTATTTGGTGGACAACAAATAGCACAAGCAATGTTAAGTGACTTGGTAAAGAACTGGCAAGGCTTTTGAAAGAGAGAGAGAGAGATATCTCTATAATCCTTATTCCTGAGGTGACGATCCAGTTCTAGACAGGCCAAAAGTCCAGTCCTCAGCTGCACAGAATGAACACATTGGCATTCCTTACATTGCTCCTTGGGTAGATTCAAACATCAAGAATGTTTCTTCTTTCATGTTTCTCATCCCATTGTAAGCACACCAGAGATATTGTCCAGATTGGCCCTTATCTAGCTTGATGGTCCTTAGCTGGTCATTGGCCAGGTAGCAGGGGGCTTCAGCTCAGCGTGAGCTTTACCTGGACGAGATCCCTCACCTGACTTTACAGTCACTGTGCTTATCAGGAGTCAATTGTCCAACATTGATCTTGCTTCATCTCTTTGTTTCACTGCTGTTACAAAACAAGATTAAATATTTTACAGCATCTTCTGAATAGTGCCTGACATTTTTTAAACCTGTTTTTCAGTACTCTTTTTAGACTGTGTATCAGAATAAGCCCAAATCCTGGCTAAGGTACTGGCAATTCCCTCATTATGAATTCAGTTTGTAGCAATAGCAGTGACATTATAACCTTTTACCCATTTATCCTAAATTATTTATTAAAAAAAAATTAATTAACCCAACAAAAGATTGAATTTATATATATAATATTTATATACATATATACATATATATAATTTTTTTAAGAATAAAACAACAAAGGAAAGTACAAAGTAACACAAACAGGACAAAATCACAATGGTAGAAAGTATCTAATTAACAAATGCTATAATGCCATGTTCATTAGGTAGCTATTCAGTTATAAATTTTTCCATTTACACATGTATCATGTTAGTAGCAGAACTTGCCTGAATTGAGCCTTTTCTCAGTGTTCCTGCAGCCCTCTTTCTCACAAAAGGAGAATTCCAACTTTAACATCATTTGTTACACTGTAAAGCATAATATTAATCCCTTTGGTCTCAGGGTATATCAGTGATACCAATGGTCTTGCTGTAAACAGTAGATCTACATTTTCTTAAGGTGCAATAGCTATAAAAATGAGAAAGCTCAATAACTGGAATGGTAGAGAAAACAGATCTTTTTCGTACTGTTACAGTAAGAAACTTAGAACTAAAGTAACAATCTTATCTAGGTGCTGAACAGAAGCACTGAGTTTCTCTAAGTGGTAGTTAAGTGACACCTAAATCTGCAGATGCATACAGTCCTGCAGCATGTAAACTTTCCTATCACTTAGGTTTCTGAAGAGAAATATTGACAAAAAATTCCTAAATTCTAATGCTCTTCACCCTTGACTTCCATTTCTGTCCTTGGAGGTTGTTTAGATTAGATAGCACTTGGATTTCAGGGCTCCTCTAAGTAAATAGTGTCACAGCACGCCTGCTTAAGCTGTTTTCATATATATTCTCTTCCATATGTGATTTATGAACCTGGTCCATTCTGCTGAATGCTCCGTTGTTTGCATTATTCAGTCTAGAATGAAAGAGATATCCTTTAAATTTGGATCTAGAGATGAACCTACCTTTATGACCTACCAGGAAAGCAGTCAAATTCTGCTTCAAATAAGAGTAAATTAGAACTTAATGCTATCTAATTGCAATGGTAAAACAGATGATGCTGCTTCTTTGCCACCGTATTTTGCTGGAGATTCTGAAAGGGTTTAAAATATGGAATCTGCTGAAATTTTTGTTGCACAGCAGTAGCCTGACCTTGTACATCAGCAGTAGGAAATTAATTTCTGGTATTGAAACATAAGCATTTAGATTAATGGAAAGATTAGAAAATCTTTGCTGGTTCCTTGATTGGGGGATTAAATATATCCCTTTCAGCTCTTGCACAGATTTGGCCCTCTGAATCTCAGCTATCTGCTTATAATATGAGTGTAATTGTTCATTCTTACACATGAAGCATTCTCTGAAAATAAAAAGTTGAAGAATTATGAAGATCTCAAATACTATATAGTTTCAAGTTATCCATCTGCTGAAATCAGAGATAACATCTAGTCCAGGTGTGCATTCTGAGTCTAAAAACAGAAGAGCAGTGGCTAATTTATCACCTCTTTGTTTGTATTTAACTTATTTTTATTAAATTAGAATCCATACTCAGGCTCAACAAAAGTAACTCACTCTCTACAAGAGAAGTCCTGCAAATGTGAGGATTCATAACCACATTTTATAGTCACTAAATGGACTGGACTTTGACATGACTGTAACAAGCCCATGTATTGAAGCAACCATATAAGCAGCAGTTAAAACCTATGCTGAGAATATACTGAGAATAGGCATTATGAAAGACTGTTGCAACAGCGTTTTAACAGTCAGCCTGAGTATACATATAAACCAAGGGAATTTTGTCCTAAATAAAAGACTGGTATTGTCAGACTGGTACATATGAAGCAGCAATATTGTGCTGAGCTGCTGTCAATAAGGCCAGCAATAATGTTTCTGGGAACAGGAGAGGTCTTTAAAAATGTGCAGTTTCTCTCTTTTGCAACACTGGCATATAAAAATATAAACAGAACAGGCAATTTAATGGAAACTCTGTGTAATAAAATAGGCTCTCAGTGCCATTGCTAAGATTGTCAATTTGCTACCCAGCAGAACTTAGGAAAAGAATAAAATAACAGTTAAATACAGAGGATTATGACTAAGATTTCTCTTAACAGCAGCTATACTTGTACATTAATTCTCTAGGGAAGAGAATGACTTGCAAGAGTATCATCACCCACTATATTCTGCTATCATTGACATATGTTGGAGTTCCCAGAAGTGAAACCGAAATCTGTGAGTGTCAAACCTGATCTAAATCTGAAAAAACTGAAAAAAAATATTTCTTGATCAGTCCAGGGACTAAACTAATATTCTCATTCACTGGAAAAAAAAATTTAAAAAATCCATGACTGAAAACTTTTCAGCAACAGGAAGGGCAAAACCAAAAATTTTTTTATGCTATCCCAGAGACAAGATAGAGCTTGAGTAAAAATACATCACAAAAGAAGAATAATATAAAATAAGAGATCTTCAACACTGAGCTCTCTTTTAAAAGAGAAAACTTAAACAATAAATCCTTGTGGGTTTTGGTGAACATCAGGACTCCAAATAAAGCTTATTTGTCTTCATAAATATGAAATTATCTCTCAAGGATATAGTCTATTGAAATATATGCATGCACAAGCTACTAGCACCTTTTAACAAATACGTTGCATTCATGAACGAGCAATGAGAATGAAGTAAAATCACTTGTTTTTTATAGTTTACAAGCTAAAAAGGACTCAAGAGAAAAATTAAATAAGAAAAAAATATTTCTGTTTTCTTCAAAACTAAATTGAAAGTGGAAAACAGATTTACCTGCACTGTTGCTGTTTGGCTGTTTCTCAAATGCTAGACTTCAGAAGAGACTTCATTCCACTGACCTGCTTACACTCACTGGACAATTTTCTAATGTCTTCACAAATAAGTAAAATTCATAATTTTACTGAACTACCTAGTTCAAATCCCCTCTTTGTTTAATAATTTAAAGCAACCCACTTCAATTAACAAAATTTAAAAACATACCAAAAACAGGGGTAGACTCTTCACTGTATATATGTGTCTGAGATAGTTGCTTCCAGAGATGTAGAAAAAGGAGCATACCAGCTGTTAAATACCTCTTGCTGGCTAATCAATATCTGGTAACCTAAATTCCAAAGTAAGAATATAACTAGTTTCCTGCTAACCAGCCACAGTGAAAAAAATCCAAACAACTAACCAAAAAGTCAATCCAAATAAAACAAAAAACGCCCCCAAACCTGCTTGGTAATATTGCCTAAGGGAAAGGTGCTGAAGCTTTCTTTTAATTTTACATAGCAAGCTTTGGTCAAGAAAATATTCAGGCCTAAGTTGTATAGAAGGCAATATACTTATAATTTATATATTAAAATTAAAACATTTGATTAAAAAAAAAACAAAACAAAAAAACAAACAGGAAAATTAATTGTAGCATTATTCCCCTGAGTCTTAATTTAGCATAATAACATCATAACACCACATAACTTTCACTTAGAAATACGTATGTATTCAATTTGAAGCACATCCTCCATTTTCCTTATAGGAACTTTTCACTTTGAATGGTGAATACTGATAATACATTTTTAAATTTTTTTTTTCCTTTTCTGGGTTTTTTTTTGGGGTTTTGGGGTTTTTTTTTGGGGGGTTGGGGGGGTTTTGGTTTTTTTTTTCCCAGATGAGGTATTTCTAAACAATAAGATTAGATCGTATAAAGGATTCTTCTTGCTGGCATATAAAGGCTACTTTTAGGGAGAGTGGATCTAATAGGAAAGTATTTAAAGAACATGCTCAAAAGAAAACCAGATGACATCAGACTTCTCTCAATGTACAAAGCTAAACTGAAAGACCAGCTTGCCAGCAAATGTTCAACTACAGTGCAATTCATGCCTATGAATACAATAATTTGATACTTCCAAATAATCTAAGTTTGGGAAATTCTACATGGTAATCCTATAGCAGCCTTAGTCTAAAATCTTGTCTGGATGCAATTAATATTCTCTGAATATTCAGTGTCAAGCTCCTAGGAAGCTTCTCATGTGGCTGAGAGAATAAGAGCTTGAGGTTTGGAAGCAGTTCAGAAATATGATGCTGGTAAACAAATGCTTTTGGGTCCTGTAAAAAAGGGAGGAAAAGTATTACCACAAAGCAACATGAAGTACATACTTCTGTGAAAATTTAATGCAAATGACATTGAAGTAAAGCTAAGTTTTATGCAGTGTTGTTTGAAGGAAACTGATAAAATGACGATTTTTAGACTATTTCCTCTTTCATGCTTGCTACAAGATATAGCAGTAGAATGAAGGAAAGTCTTTCAACATTATTAGTTTTACAGAATATTTATAACTTTAAACCCTGAGTATTATTGTCTAGCATGGTTTCCTTATTGTTCAGATCATGCTGATTTTCTGCCTATTTTTCATCCTTATTTCATTCTCCAGATGCTCTGTAGAAGACACGAATTTTCCAAATCCTCGCATACTGCATGCCAATACCTGTAAAGCTTCTTAAAATTTAATCTTCATTGATTAAATACGGTTGGTTATTTAAACCCTCAGTCAAAATATTTCTTTAAGGGGAACAATACTGCATAATTTACTCTCCTCTTGCTTGAAGATTTTGAAGATCCCATTTGGCAATAAAATTGCTGTGTTGTACTATAGAGAGACAGGATACAAACAAATGCATGTACTGTGAAAAGCTAGGTCTACAAATAATGAGGAAAAGCCTTTGGACTTTTCAAGTTCAATGTGATGACCTACTTGCTGCACTCACAACCTTCCTCATCACAGTCTTCATCAAAAGCTGTGGAGAAATCTCTACTCCAACACCTGGACCACTTCCTCTCCCTCCTTCTTCACTGACCTTGGTGTTTCTCTCAGAGTCTCACTCCTTTTTCCAGCTGTGCTATGCAGGTTCCCCCTCCCCCTCCTTAAATATCTTATCACAGAAACACTACTGATTCTATTGATGTGCTCAGCCTTGGCCAGTGGTATTGGCTGTCATTGAGTCCATTGGATGTGAGGGAAGGTTCTAACATCTTCTCACAGAAGCCACCACTGTAGCACACCTACTACCAAAACCTTGCCAGAGAAAACCCATGCAAAAGATTACATCACCTGAACCCCATTAAGCTGGCACAATTGCTACCACATGCATTTGTGACTCCTGACATAACTGAAGGTGTGTGGGATGAATATCATGCCTTAAGAGGCCGTAACTATTCTTGCAAATTAACCCATCTACCATTTCTGAATACTTCAACAGGCAGAACAATTTCTCATTTAAAAAAAAAAAAAAAGTGTAAGAGAAGGAAGAAAAATTATTTCTCATGGTTAAACTCAGACTCAGCAGAACATGCCTCCTCTCTTCTTCCCCTCTGAAAGTATCTTCCAAACTTTGTTACAACAATAGAAATAATAGAAATAGAAAAAAGCCTAAGAAACAAGAGATAGATACTAAGCAATAATGTGGAAATCCTTTAATTTGTGACAATGAGAAATATGGTAGACAAAATAGTCTGTATGGTATTCTGTAGAAACCAGAGTTTACTGGTTTGGTAATCTGGTAGCCTAGAAATTTCTACCTCTTTCCAGAGTGGAAACCTCTCTGTTCTTCTGGGGAATATCCCTTAGGTGACCTTTGTAGCTCATGTTATGGCTTATCTGGAGAAACTTTCCCAAATATTGAGAAATGTCTTAGAGAAATCACAATTATATAGCAAAAAACCTGAAACTGAAACAGTAGATATGGAAAACTGGTGCTTTGTGGACAGTTATGAATCTGCTTTGCTCTAATCAGAAAAGAAATGTTTTCAATTAACAGCATAGCAGGAAACAAATTTATTTACATTTGGCTTTTATGTTAATTACAATGATTGATTTCATTTATTTTGAATGTAACAAGATACTGTTTTCCTTTACTTATTAAACACTGCTACTCCCTTGTTGCCTAGCCTTTTACCCTACACAGTCTGCAATTATAATTATTTTATATTTTGTTTATGAGGAAAAATTGGCCACTTCTCACTTTCCACAAGTGAGAAGTGCAAAACAGCCAACTTAAGAGCTAAATGAATCAAACCGCTTATTTAAAGGAATGCATCCAGTTAGGGAATGGAGTTTCAGGAATAGGTAAATAATTAGGTAAATGAAGGAAACAATACAAAAAATGAAGACTTTATTGCTCTTAACAACTTAACGAACAGCAAAGTGTGTCCTGAATGACTTAACCCAGAAAAAATGGGTGAAAGAGAAACAAGTTTTTAAGAGATGCAACCTATGAATGCAATTTCAGAAAAAGAGAAAAAGCGAGCAAAGATTCACAATTTCACTCTCAAAAATGCTCCTGCAGCTTTTTTTCCTTCTTTTTTTCGTCTTCTTTGTCTGACTTTGTCCTTCCTCGTCTGGTCTTGTCTGACAAAGCGGAGTCTTTTCCCACTGTTTTTTATAGTATACGCCCAGTGCAGTTTTGCACCATGTGAATTTTTTCCCCTCTGCCTCCTACTCAAAATGACTGTTTATCTTTGAAAAAAACTCCTTAAAGAAGTAAAAGTGTGACAGAGAAACAGCAAAGAGTGGCATTTACAGGAATCAGCCATTTCATGGCCAGCTCGTAACAGCCTTTTGCTGGCTCAAGAGACATTTTTTTCAATTTATAGGTGGGTGCTCACCACATTTCACCTTGTGGCTCTTGAGTTAGCATACATATCCCATTGTGTGTGGTATTTTTTTGTGTTGCACTGCATGGCTCTTTTTGGGTCCTGTAGCTCTTTCCCGGGACAATTCAGCTCCAGAGGTCTCCCATTCAGGGAGCGACCGGCATCAATCCTACTTATTTTACCAGCCCAAATACACCAAGTGTTCCATCAACCCACGCGACTCCCCCTGTGTTTGTCCAGGTCCCTTTCTGGACCTTAAATCAATAAATTTAAATGAGGAAAATAGCCCAGTTGAAGCAACAAAGTCTGTTCACCACACCTCAATCCGTGGCTTTCGAGGCATAGAAGAGTGTTTTCAGGATAGTTTGTGTCCATTTACAGGCATTCTGCTGGTCTAAAGTCCCCTTTTAACAATGTACCAAATCCTTCCCTGAGGCTAAAACAGATGCTGCAGTTTTTAACAAGGAACAAGGGAAACTTTTCCCAACAATGTCAATATTACTGGACATTCCTACAGCTATTTTAAGTTTAAATGCAATAGAAAACATACCTGCAACTTTACATTTTAACAACTTAAATGACAGGCTTACAACATCAATAACATTCATTTACTGAGAATCAAGGTGTAACCAGAGATATCTGCAACAACTAATCATAAATAAGCACTGAAGTTCATAGGTTCTTAACAAGCATAACAGGTATAAGCTTTGATTATTTATTACACACTTCCCTCAATTCCAAATGATGACCCTGGAATGTTCATCATTTGCATCTGGACATAGCTGACTGGGGGAGAGCCTCTGCTGAAGTCATGTCATTCAGACACAATTAATCTAGGAAGAACAAATGGTGTTCATACACGGGAATAAAAGGAGTAAAATAACCACAAATATGACATAAATCCATTTAGATCCATTCCCTGGCATTATCATGGAAAAAAAAAAAAAGTTTCGAACTGGACTAGACTGGACTACTCTAGTCAATTCTTCGGCAATATTTTAAACTATTTTACCATTATCATATATTTAAAGGCAACAACAATTAGTGAGATATAATTTAGCACAAACTCGTCCCTCAGAAGCTAAAAGATAATATAACACTAATTTTCACTGATAAACTGCATCTCGCAAATGAGTTAATTCATCTGCTAGCAAGGACAAGGTGTCATAGACATATCAGTAAATTGTACAAATTTGTCTCTTGAGTTAGCAAAATTATGTCCAAGCTGGGAGTGCCATTTGCTCTAACTACACGCTTCAAAAGATACCAAAGTTTTTTTCAGCAGCATATCCCCTCTCCTTTGATATGACAACAACCACCTTGAAGCAACAGGCTGATAAGATAAAATGCAAATCAGAACGACTCCTGATACAAAGTTGCCAGACGGGTAATACTAATTGGTGTCCAGTACAAGAGTCGAGGAATTCTTGGAATGCCTGAATATGAAATGGAAGGCCTGAAGTTACCAATTTGCAGTCTCTGGTAACGATTGATGAGAAACAGAAAAATTTTTACTATAAAATTCAGAGTAAAAAAAAGAAAATTCTGGGGTTCCGCTTCCACTCAAACTCCACTTCTCCACTCTTTTCCACTTCCTTCCACATCATCAGCTTCAACGAGACAGCGACGGCAGAAGTGAGACAGCGATTCTCTGGGGACTACAGAGGATGAAAACCAATAATCTGTTTACTTTTTTTTTTCTTAAAAGCTCTCTCTTGGGTGATTCATCTGTTTAAAAAAAGAGTTTCCCTGCATTTTTCTCCCACTATTAACTCCTTCCCATTTCCAGCGTGGTGTTCTTTTCCTTTAAATAAATGTTTTAATTCACTTAAATCTTAAATTTGGTTACTTTTCCAATTTATGGGGTAGGTATGTGCAGTGGATAATATTTCCTCCTAACCAAAAATAATAATACTTAGGGACCATTACACAGGGCTTGGCTACTTTTATTAGCAAACAATTCTACCACCACTTCTAGTTTGATAATTCGATTCAGATTAAATGTTGGGTCACATGCTCCATTAATAATCTTGTAGGGATTCCATGTTGCTGGATTTTTATAATAATTTGTTCAGGGCTCCACTCGTCACCTTTCCAGTTTTGAGGACCAGATTTTGCCACAGTCAAATTTATAATAATGGACCTCCACATGCTGGCCAACTTTAAAAGCAGTGTAATTTAATTAGGGAAAACTTTGAAATAAGGCCAAATTACCCCCACATAGCATGTACCTGCCTATGTCCATGGTAGATTCCTGTAAGCTTTGTGACCACAAATAAACTGATGACCTTCAATTGCTAATAAATCCTAATGAACAGAATGAGAACTTTAGAACTAGGCTGCAACATCCATTTAGTGTGGATGGGGTGCACCACCATGGCCATTTTGTGAACCCCTGATGTGATCCACAAACCCAACAACCCTGTAAACTTAAAACATTACTTGTATTCTGCCTCTAATTAATGAACAAATTTCTGTCCTATGGTTCATGGACCAACATAACCCTCTGCACACTAACCAAACCAGATATTACAGTCAAGACAGTATATGAGAAACAACAGTCCATGAGCAGACATAAAAAGAGACGTGATGTTGCAACTTACTACACTTTGCCAAGCTGTCACTAAGTAACTTGTCCATCATCCAGAAGCAGATTAGTCAGCTCTGATGCTGTATGCAGGGTGTCTCTGATTTCCTAAATTGTCATGACCTGCAACATATTAACATCATTCGACAGTAACACACAAAACATAAGTACACAAAAAACTGAAAAAACCTATTGATTCATAATAAACATAAGTAAAAGAAAACATCGTTCTTATTCCACATAAATTATCCAATCTGTGCTAATTTTATGTTGCTTATTATTCATATCAGATGCTGTTGATGTATTTGGATTCAGTGGGGTGTGGAGGTATGGTTGATTGTACCGGTCTTAGGCAAATTTATCAAAACAATTTGACCCTGCTGTAGAGACTGATTTTCCTTGGAGACTTCTTATCAGCTTTGTTATCTTGAATGGGTGTTGGGGAAAAGAAAGCGGTCAATGTCATTTACCTCCCATCGATTGTTAACAGTAGAAACAGCATAATTAGGTTTTTCATCCCATTCAGACTCTGGGATTTGATCAGTCTTTTAATTTTAATTTTAATTAACCCATTGTTATGCTCAACTATGCAAGTAGCTTTTGGGTGATAGGGACATTTAATGTCCATTTGACAACTTTGCTTTGAGCCCACTGTTCCATAAGATGGGAAGTAAAACAGGTTCCATTATCAGGTTGAATGCTAGTGGGTTTAAGCAAAACCCCAAAAACCATTTGCAAAAAAGAAACTGTTTTCCCCATTTGCTTTGGTAAAAGCCTCAGCACAAGCTAATCCAGATACAGTTTCCACAACTGCAATAATATATTTTTTGTTTCTCAACTTTTGGAATGGTTCTATGTAATCTGCCTGTCAGGTAGACAACCACTAAGGGGTTTTCCTTATCCAAGATGCAAATTGTCAGTAGTGAGGGGATGTTCCCCTGGTCAATTTTACACTAATCGCGTGAAGAAATTACTGTTTTACATTGGTCAGAGGTGACTGGCCATCTGCACGCTGTGCTCTTTTATACAGATCAAAGATACATGAATGGCCCCTTTTACAGTTGAGCCATTCTAGCAGCTTTCCCCATTCTTGCACTTTACCTCATTGAGAGCTGCTCTGATTTCAATTACATTAATGCCAGCTAATTCATCAGCATGGATGTTCCGATTGCTAGCTTCATCCTTTAAATTAGATTAATTAGGATTTTGTTTAGCAATTTGAAGTATCTGCTGATATTTTTCTTTGTGCCATACTGGCACCCTGTTCATTTCCCAGTTGCTGTTTTCCAAAAATACATCCATTACACACAGCCCCTAAAGACTGCAAAGAAATCTGTAAAAGTGTACACGGCTTCCTTAGAGGCTCTTTCTTTTACAAAATCATTAAAGACAGCATCCTATTCCTCTACCTGGGCATTACCTTTATCTAGATTTAGTATTAGTTCACCTATGGAAGGTGATTTTAAATCGCAGCAGATTTAAATAAGCAGACCTCCCCCTCTCTCTGGGAAGAAGCATCTGTAAACCAAGAGTTTGTCCTCTCACTTTTATACTCTGGAGACTCTTTAATAGGACTAAGGGTTTTCATTATTAAATCTTTGTCCTTTGTGGATCCAATTTGTTCCAGAAATTTTAATTGTTTATCTGGGCCTTCTTTAAAAGTTCATAAAAATAGTCAATTTGACTGTATATTTTTGACTTTTGAGTTTTTGCAGTATTCCTTTTGTTCCTTAATGATCTTGCTAACCTCCTTAAGTGCATGGTTACTGTCAGCAAATCTTTCTGCAGAATAGAACACCGTTTCTCTGAATCTTTTAAAGACTGAGAATAGAAACCTATTGGTCTTGTGGCTCCAGTAGGTCCCTGTTGCCAAAAGTGACATGATAAAACACTGGCAGAAAGTCCTCACTCTATTTGTTGTTTATTAAAGTTGTCAGATTATCTGTGTGAAGAGGTTCCAGTGTTCGGAATGTTTTTACCTCTAATAGCAATAATCCTCATCATGGGATTGGTCCCATTGCCAGTGTCGGTGTTTCTTTAATAAATCATACTAAGTATAGTGTGCCCAGGTAGCCAAGAAGGCCAATGGCATCCTGGCCTGTATGACGAACAGCATGGCCAGCAGGTCCAAGGAAGTGATTCTTCCCCTGTACTCAGCCCTAGTGAGGCCACACCTCGAGTCCTGTGTCCAGTTCTGGGCCCCTCAGTTCAGGAAGGAGATTGAGGTGCTGGAGCAAGTCCAAAGGAGGGCAACCAGGCTGGTGAAGGGACTCAAGCAGAGATCCTAAGAGGAGAGGCTGAGGGAGCTGGGGCTGTTCAGCCTGGAGAAGAGGAGGCTCAGAGGAGACCTCATCACTCTCTACAACTCCCTGAAAGGAGGTTGGAGCCAGGTGGGGGTTGGTCTCTTTTCCCAGGCAACTCTCAGCAAGACAAGAGGGCATGGTCTTAAGTTGTGCTGGGGGAGGTTTAGGTTGGATATTAGAAAGAATTTTTTTACTGAGAGGGTGATCAAGCATTGGAATGGGCTGCCCAGGGAAGTAGTGGATTCTCCATTCCTGGAGATATTTAAAAAGAGACTGGATGTGGCACTCAGTGCCATGGTCTGGTAACTGCAGCGGTAGTGGTTCAAGGGTTGGACTTGATGATCTCTGAGGTCCCTTCCAACCCAGCCAATTCTATGATTCTATGATAGGTAATTATTGAAAGGTCAGGGATAGGTCCCCAGCATTTCTTGCAACTCCTTTTTATTTGTGGGTGCTTTTATTTCTCCTTGTTGAGGCAAAGTATTTGGAGGAATATTCCATGTCCCCCCTTTCCATTTAATCCCTAGAAATTTTGCCTCCTGGGACAGAGGCCATCTTTTCTCCTCAGAGATCTCTATTTGCCATCACATTAAGTGCCCAACTATGGCATTGTAAACAGCTCTCACCTCCTCCTCACTCTGATCCCCTATCAGGACATTATCGATGTAGTGATAGATCTTTACAGCGGGTTGCCTTTTACCTGGGGATATATTTTCTCTTATGTGTGAGTGCATGGTGAACCAGTGTAGGTGAGTGTTTGTATCCCTGAGGCAACCTCATGAAGGCATCTGTTATTCCATTCCAAGTGAAGGCAAAATATTTTTGATCACTGGGAATTTGAAAGAACATATCTTTCACACTGAGGGAGGCAAGCACAGACCATACTGTTTCTTGGATCTCCAACACCAGGTCTGCAATGTTTGGCACAGCTGCTCCAAATTCCCTGGTGCCGGCGTTCAGTTTCCTGTAGTCTACGGGCATTCTCCATTTACGGTTCCATTTTCTTACAGGTCAAATTGTGAAGTTAAATGGAGAGTGACAAGGTACAATAATGCCTCTTTGTTTTAAGTCAGAAATTACCTCTTTGATGCCTTCTTTAGCAGCAATAGGGACAGAATACTCTCGCACATTAGAAATCCTGCTTTCTGGCAAGTGGGGAGGGTATTGAAACAATCCAACTTTTACTGTGGATGTGCTGAAATTCCGTAAGTGGCTGTACCTATCTCTCCACACTGGGCCCATGAGAGCATCCATTCCCAGCAAATTGTAAGGAATATTGTCTACAATTTGGGTTTGAATTATCTCTCCTTCTACCAGCAATTTTAGGGACACTCTAGCTCTTTTTTGTAAAGTGGGTTTGACAAATGCAACACATACAAATATTTGTTTAGGAACGAAATGATGCCACATTGTTTAGCCAGATTAGCTTGTAGTGTGGATATTTGTGCTCCTGTGTCTGTCACAAATGTGACAGATAAGGTTTTGGCCCAACAGCACCAAGTTCCCAATTCGTAAATCCCAAAACTCCATTTTTATTTTGAACTGATATCATCACATTTTGCCAAACTTTTAGAGGACTGGATATTTTAGGACTTGATTGTTTATTATTTTCTGACCAATAATTTTAATTTTCAGGTGGTCAATTAAATTAACTAGATTGAGATTCCTACCTTTCTCCTCCCTTTGCCACTTTTTTTTTTTTTTCTTTTTATTTGCAGAGTTAGGGCTTTTTAGTTTCCTGAATTATTCAAATTGCTAGATCTCTCCCCTGAACTTGACCTTGTGGGCTGTTCCTCTATTAAGGTTTTTAGAAGACCATACATAAAATTTTGGCACAAAAGTGCAGACGGGATACCTTTTCTCCTGGCTTCCTCCTTAAGCCTCACAAAAGGTCCCAATTTAGCCCATTTTGTAAAGCATCTCTGCCTCTGGGATCTTGGCTGTGGTGTGTGTTGTTTTGTTGTCTGCTACCTCTGCTCACAACTGCCCATTCACCCTGTGTCTTCCCCCACCCTGTGGAGAAAGGCTCCGGGGGGGGGGGGCATAGCAGCTATAGCAACGTAAGAAGGTTTTTGATTGTTGCTTGACAGGGCCTGAAGGATTTTCACAGAGGATTTCTTTAAATAATCAACCTCTGGCACCTTGTAATTGCAGCCGCATTCAGCTAATTCATTTGCCAGGTGGGCTGAGTGTAATTGGTGCCCGTTAATGAACTTTCAATTTTAGCCTTAATTTGTATCACTTGATTTTTAATTCCCTGGGCTGCCCTCAGATAAGAAAAATTATCCTCTCTGGTCCATCCTCTCTGGTTGTACCCTCAGCATCAGAGGGCTGTCAGTATCTGGAGTATCAGAACATGATTATGAAGTATTTGAATTACACTTGCCTTATGTATGTTTTCCACCACAGTGGCGGCCTTTTCCCACAAGACATGGGGTTCACCTCTTGATGTGGGGTCAATTAATCCAACATTAAAAGAATCTCATTGTGTCAGAGGCTAAGGAGCTCTATCACCACCAGTAATTAGCATGGCTCCTGGCCCCCTGCATCCTGGCTGCATTTTCTGACAGAAATATGTTGTCTCCCTGAGAGGTTGAGTCCCTGATTACGTACTCAGTATCTGTCTTGGAAGGCAGTTTACTAAATTGCTTTTTCAATTGTACCAATTCTAAGTGAGAATAGAGAGTCTCTTTGTACGTTACCTGCCTCTGTCCTGTGTCTCATTCATAGGCATGCTCAGACCATAATATGAGGCACAGGCATTTGTGTTTTACATTTCTTTCATCCTTCTAAGAGTTATCAGAAGTATCATGGTAGGAGCAGGACTGACTAGAGGAATGTTACACAAGTACAGGAAGTTGGAGCTTTTTCTCTGATTTATAAATTTTCTTAGCACCAGATTCTATGAAATTGTTGAGCCAATTGGTTAACTTTGTTACTCCTTCCTCTAGCAAATTATTGGCTAGAGGGGGGAGTGGGAGAGTGGCTGCATGTTTGCCACTTGTAGATGCTTTTTCATTTTTAAAACAGAGGAATGGCTTTTCACTTTTTTGGAAGCAAAATGCACAAATTTCTCAGGTGGCCGTTCTTGGGGAACAGGTTCTATCTCATTGGTAATATATTCTGTAATGTATGGGAATTTTATTAGTGGATCAGACCCACAGCAGGCCTCAAAGTCCTGGTCACAAGACTTGTCAAATTTTATAAAATCTCTAATTTGTTCTCTAATTGCTTTTGCAATTCCTCCTTCTCCTGCCAAACCCTAGCAGCCAGCTGAAAAATGGAGCAAGAGTTAAAATAATCTATGCCTAATTTTTAAACTTGTTTTTGTCATCTCTTTATCGAGAGTGGCACAGTTGTCTAAAGATTTGAGGGTTCCTACAATGGCTTCAAAGTCTCTCTTCTTATACTGTTTGTAAACCAAATTGTTCATACCTTCTGTTGGGATGTATTTATGTGTTTTGAGATTCTTCCAATGGACCCTCATGAAATTCTTCCTCTTCGCAAAAGGGAAATACCTGTTCCTAAACCCCTCTGGTGTTAGCACAAACAGCTTCACTGTCCGTTTCAGAAGTAATCTAAATTTTAATTTTTAATGAAGAGTTAGTTTTCCAATTTGAGAGCACTGTTAGGGGGAGGCTCCAATATTTTCCTCCTCTATCCTCCCAACTATGCCAATTAAAATGCTGAAGACTGTAACCATAACTGTTTTATATTTTGTTTATGAGGAAAAATAGGTCACTGCTCGTTCTGCACCACAAATTGCAAAACAGCCAACTTAAGAGCTAAATGAGTCAAATGGTTTATTTAAGGGAAAACATCCAGTTAGGGGATAGAATTTTAGGAAAAGCTAAATAATTGGGTAAATGAGAGAAAGAATATAAACAATGTGGACTTGATTGCTCTTCATGTAACGAAAAACAAAGTGTGTCCTTAGTGACTTAATTAGTAAAAGGTGTGCCCCAAACAGAAAAAAGGGGAGGAGGAAGGGTGGAAGAGAAACATGTTTTTTAGAGATGAAGTACTCGGGGAAGGGGATGCAACCTAGGAACACAATTTTAGGAAAAGAGAAAAAGAGAGCAGAGATTCACAATTTCATCCTCCAAAATGCTCCTGCAGGGGAGTCTTTGTCCACTGGTTTTTGTAGTTTGAGCCTGGTGCAGCTTTTTTCCCTCTGCTTCCTACTCAAAATGACTGTTTTTCTTTGAAAAAAAGTCCTTGAAGAAGTAAAGGTGTCATAGAGAAATAGCAAATAGTAGCCATCTACTGGAGTCAGCCATTTCATAGCCATCTTGTAACATTCATTTGCTGGCTCAAGAGAGATTTTTTTCAATTTATTGGTGAGTGTTCACCAGACATCCATTTAATACGGCCTCCAAAGACTCTTCACTGAGTGTATATTTGAGATATCATTTTACTTACAACAAACGGTGTTAGAAAGTATCACAACTTTAGCACAGAAAAAACTCAATCTAGTTATTTTTTTTTTAAATTAGCTATTCAGAATATATTAGCTAAATAGCTACTTTGCATGTATTTTAGAAAAAAACTAATAATATACATACATTATTTAACAAAATTTTGGTCTGTTTTTTCTGCATCTAGATATCTATTTGCTTCTTCAAGAATTATCACAGTTTCCACAGCTCATCTAGTTACCTAAAAATTTTCCAGTACATTGTTTCCAGGATTTTTTGTTTTCCTATTTTTTTGTCTGTTTTTTTTAATTATTATTATAAAAGGCTTATTCACAACCTGCTTGTCATATTCTATACTCATATACTATTATTAGTAGTAGCTTGACATGCTAATTTGATTTTCGTAAACAAGTGGAAAGCTTTGAACCTACTAGAGAAAAGGAGACATTAAAAAAAAAGGCAAGTAAAGAAGAAAGAAAAGACATTAATCATCTGACGGATGTGTCTGGGGTGAAATGAAATTAATTAACAGAATTTGGTTGGAGCAAATACAATGTAGGAACAAATACAGTAATTCTTCTATGAAATAATCACAAAATTTTCTAACCCAGCAAACTGGTTTCTAGTTTCTTGAATAATCCAACCTACTGTAAAAATCCTCTCTGCAGCTTAATACTGCTTTTTACATATTCTGAATTTTAATAATTTAATTTTCCTGACAAATAAGGCAAAATTTCCACAATTTGTCTTTTGAGCATTGTTGAACCCTCAATGGGAAGGTCAGATGTAGTCTTTTCTGCTTTCAGCAGGGCTGAGAGCAAAAGGTCCAAAGATTGTGTCCCTTATTCCTTTGTATTTGTTGTTTTTCATAGTCTCCTAAGGAAAGGTGGCCCAGAATGAGAGAGCTGTAGGCATCAAACAAGACTCATGTATGTGCTGCCTCAACTCAGAGGTCTGACCACATCATATCTCCTATGGAAATGAGTGACAATCTTCCGAAGTGAGCAATAAACTATCTTGATGAAGTCCTCAAATTTGTTGAAATCATGGTTGCTTTAGAAGGAAAATTAAGGATTTGTGAAAATTACAAGGCTGGACACTAACTCAATGATTTACCATCTAAGTGTCTAAGAAAGAAACCTAGGAATCTCAGGAATCTCAAATTTCCAAAACAATCAGTGCATAAATATGTAGCTTTCTTAGTTTATCTCATGGAAGTGAAAGAAATAGTTGTACCACTATGTCAGGCAAGTATTTGAAGTAGATTTATTCCTGTGAACAATGTCTGCATTGTGCAGACAGAAATCTATCAATAAAAGTCAAAAACAGAACATAAAGATATAACAAAAGAAAAGGAAAACCATTTTAAAATGTTGAAGCAAGAGGTTAGTGCCTTTGCCAATTATATCCAGCTTAGTATGGCTTTCATTATCTAGGCCAGAAAAGATTCAGAATAATGGTGTGGTTGCCATGAACTGGAATGTTCTGAGTCCATGACATCCAGGATTGTGAGCATTTGATGATAACCACATACCCTAGAATAAATTTTTTTAATCTTTTTTATAGTGTGAGCTAAGTATGTATTTTCCTTGCTTGTAAAATTTAAACTGTCAGTTTAGAATTTTTAACAGCTGTTCTAGCTGTGACTTGAGGTTCACTGCCCTCTCACTATGACAATGAAGCAACAAATCCAAACTACAACTCAATCTACATAGTTTTTTCAGTCTGCTGTAATGAATCCCAGACCAAAAATCATGTCAGTCTGCAAAGTCAAATTAGCACTTGCTCGTAACTCCTTTAGGTACATATTAATGTAAAGGTAAATTTACTTATCAAGTCAGTAAGCATAGAAGGATTATGGACTCATTTTAATTCCTTCCCTAAGCGTTCCAAATACTCTGCATCGAAAGAAATAATACTAATGTAAAATTACACTGGAAAGATTCAGGTGTCAGCAAATAAACTATTAAGATCCCAAATCATACAAATGAATATCACCTCCTTAAGCTAAGATAACTTGTCTGTTTTAAAAGCAAACATTTCCAGAAGCTGTCTTTTTTCCCGAAGCTAAATCAAAGTGATTCAAAAGCTCACTTTATGAGTTCTAAGAAGTTACTATCTGTGATTTCAGTAGCTTATGGCTAAACAGTACTAAATTATTAGTTACTATAACTCCTTTCTAATAGTACACAAAAGTCATATTTTTTTTACAAAACACAAATATAATTATAAGGAGATGAGGAACATGGGAATATGAGGTGCAAGCACTACAAATATTGAGATAGCATTAAGGCTTTCAAGTTTAAAATCTTGGTTCAATAATTTTTACTGGGAGAAAGAGGTTTCACTAGAATTCCCATCAGTTTATCTCCTAATCTCCACCACTTTCTGAGAGGCTATGATCTGCACACAGAAAAAGCCCAACCATGTTTCAAATACATTTAGTAATAATAAAAACAATACTTTTTGTTTGTTTGTTTTCCCTTATCTCAGACTTGCCTAATTTGGCTTCCTTGTCCCAGTAAGTGAAAGATATTACCACATTCCACTTTGCAATTTTTTAGTTATGGCCGGGAATACTTCTAGCACAAAGTTAGCTTAAAAAAATATGCAACTTCTTTGTATGTGAAGCAGGATGCTAAACTAAGACAACAGAAATCTGAATTTGAACATTATCAAATGACCTTGTAAATGTAATGCTCAAATTTATTAGTAGATCCTTCAAGAGAGACTAAAAGAAGTAGAAACGTTAAAAAACTCTGGCATTTTTAGGAATAGGTCTCCTTGTTAAAATCTTCTTACTCAAGTGAGTTCTAATATTTTGCATTTCATTTTTTAAGGGTTTTGTTGTTATTTTTCATTCTTATTTAACTGCTCATTCAACTAATTAGCATTTGAGACCCTTGTCAAAGGATGAAAAAGCAAAATATATTAAAAAAAATTCATAGTTTGTGAATTTTCATACTTTATGAAAAATATTGTTACATAAATAGCAAAATAGAAAATTATTCAGAATTATTCACAATTGTTGCCTTTGACAACAACTATCAAGCTAATAGGAAAAACTGTTTTCTTCTCACATTACTCTTAAAAATCTACTGGTACTTAGGAGTCAGCAATTGGATTGCATGTATTTAAGAACTGAGAACCCTGGGAAGATGGGAAGATGTTGGTAGATTTTCAAACATTTTCTTCTATAATTCTTTTAATTGCTATAAAGGCCATGGGAAGACCTAAGTGAACATATTTAATTAATATTTCGGGCACCGAGATGTGAAATATCCATGTACATCTTCTTGTTGGTGATTAGTCTGAGGATAAGGGACTGCTAAAAACTTCCTTGTTTTGAAATATTCTTTTTCTACTTGGTGTAATAGAAAAACTGACTTAAAATAAAAAACTGACTTAAAAACTGACTTACAATCTACCCATCAAACCTTTTCATACCAGTAACCGATGACACTGATGTGTCACCTGTCTTCTATTGCATCACTGTTTGTATATAGTTGATACCAGGTCATTTAGACAACTCTGATGTTTTTGTGTTTGCCCCATATTTTTGACATCTGGATATTCTTGTAATCAAAGAAACAGTAAAAATCAGAACTGGAAGACCATCCCATTCTCTGCAAAACAGTTTGGACTTCTGCAAAGTACTGGTAATGTTCATGAACTTCCATGGAAATTAGCTTGCAAAGAAATTGAATTGAAAAAAAAAGCCTCTGTAGTCTGGTGCTGAGACACAGTTGTCAACTAAGAAAAATATTGAGTTCAGAGTAATACATAGAGTTCATCAGAAATGTAACAGGAAAAGAATTTGAAGGAACTTCTGCAAACTCATAGCAATAGCACCTAAACCCACGATAACTGTGGAAGAAGTCCACCAAGCTTAGCTACTTGTTATGTGTGAATAGCCTTACCATAAGCAAAGAAATTCAAGTTGAAAGATATACTCAGACTTTCTATGTATTTCACATGGCTATGAAGGAAAACTTTCTGCACCAGCACAGTGAAGGTGGTACTTCACATTTTTAACATGTAATAATAGAGGCACCATCTGAAATCTTCATTACCACAAAGATGTCACAGGTATCTCTGATATGGAAGTTTGTGGAAAATACTGAATTGGTGAGCCACAGAATCATTATTGTAAACATGAAAGCAAACACACTGGATGAATCAGGTAGAATATATTATTGTATATTTGCTTTTTATCACAGATAATTTCGTGATCCATTATACAAATAATAAATTCTCAGTCACATGGTAGTCATTATAATTGCTGTCTTCTGAGATTCTGATTTTTATCTTTTTTTTATTCTTTCTTTTTCTATTTCCCTTCTTCTTCTATTCCTATGTTTAGTAAGAGAGGATTCCAGAAGAAGCCTGTGAAAAGCTCATAATGACAGATAACATTAAAGGGAATTGCCTTCTCTATTTAAGAAATCTGATGGTCCATCCCAAGGTAGACTGATTGGAGATTCATGAAAATTCATCCTGATAGAAAATAGACTATAAAAGTTGGAAGCATTTATTACTATGGGAATACATTCATTTGTAACTGTGAAATAGTTCATATTAGGCATATAAAGTAATAATTGAAACTCCTTTAATAATAGTGATATTCTCATGCAAAAATATTTTTGTTCAATTGAGTTCTGTTGAGCAAAATATTTTTTGTTTAATTTCTTTTTCACTGTAGGGAAAAATAAACACAAGCTATTAAAAATCATATAGCTTGAAGAATAATCGTGTTTGAGAGGCTTCAAGTATGTTAATTATCAGACGTGTTTGAAAAGTTTTTATCTTCACTTTCTGAGAACCTTTCTCCAGTTCTTTATTAATTTTTAAAAACTCTGCAATAATGCTAGTGTGAAAGGAAAGTGCTGGTGACAGGTTCTCTTATGAGTTAGTGTACCTTCTGCAACAAAACATGCTGTGAGCCTGCTGCAATTTAAAATAGTTTAACAGCCATTTTGTAATGATTTGGATTGCGTCTAGCACCTTTTTCAATGAGCTTTTCAATAATTCAGTAAGCCGCAATTTGTTGGTTTATGGCAGTATTTCACTAAGCGTGTGGGATGGAAAGTGAGCTTATAGTATTGTATTGAAACTGGAAAAGGGTCAATCTTACAGGGGTTTCTTTATGAGTAGCAATTTTCATCTAGGTCCACTGGCCACACGGGAATCTATCTGCTGAAAAGTGTAAAGCCAGAGCGCAACCTGTCTAGCTGAATTAAGGTAAGAGACTGCAGACAGGGCTAAAGAAAGAAATTTCTACCTCAGGGCTGATAAACAGTAAAAGAATGTGTCTGCTGTTAGCATTATCAATCCTTTTTCTCTTGACATGTCATATAAATTGTACATAGCAAAATGAATCTATCACTGTAGCCCAGCACTGCTGGTTTAGAGAATCACAGAAAGCTAGGAGTTGGAAGGGACCTCAAAAGAGATAGTTGGGCAGAGAGGAATTTAATGAATTACAAGGGCAAGTGTAAAGGGAAAGAACAACCCCAGGTACCAGTATAGGTTGGGGACTGAGCTGTTGGAGAGCAGCACAAGGGAAAGGGACCTGTGGGTGCTGGTGGATGGAAGGATGACCATGAGGCAACAATGTGTCCTTGTGGCCAAGAAGGCCAATGACATCCTGGGGTGCATAAGAAGGGGGGGTGGCTAGTAAATCAAGAAAGGTTTTCCTCTCCCTCTACTCTGACGTGGTGATGCCACATCTGGAATATTGTGTCCAGTTCTGGGCCCTTCATTTCCAGAAGGGACAGGAACTACTTTAATGAGTCCAGTGCAGAGTGACCAAGATGATGAAGGGAATGGAACATCTCCCATCTGAGGAAAGGCTGAGGGAGCTGGGTCTGTCCAGCTTGGAGGAGAATGAGGGGTGACCGCATTAATGTTAATAAATATGTAAGGGATGAGTGCCAGGAGGATAGACTAGAGCTTTTGTCAGGGGTGACTAACAACAGGACAAGGGGCAACAGTTACAAACTCTAGCATTCCAAGAATTTCTTCACTGTGAGAGTGACAGGGCACTGGAACAGGCTGCCCGGGGAGGTTGTGGAGTCTCCTTCCCTGGAAACATTCAAAGTCCCCCTGGCCATGTTCCTGTGTGACCTGCTGTAGGTGATTCTGCTTTGGCAGGGGGGTTGACGAAATGATCTTTTGAGGTCCCTTCCAACCCATAACTTTCTATTTTTTAAAAAAATTATATTATTATATGGCAATATATAATATATTATTATTTATTATATCTTTTTTTTTCTTTCTTTTTATAATGCTTTAATCAAGATATTTAGGAAGGAAAGATTATAATGTGTATTCTTTCAGGAAATTTGGGGTTGAAATGATCTTGTGTTTCTAATTTGTTACTTTCAACAATGGTGAAACCATTGCTCATTTTTATGAGCATTTGTGTTTACATGAAAGACCCTGCCTTGTTTAAAATTCTGTGGAACAACCACTAGGATTTGCATAAGGCTGCCAGGGTAGCTAAACTTTTCCATAGCAACCTCTTAGAGTGGGTGTGTAAGGTATAAAAAGGCTTAATTTAAAATTAAGCTGGAAAAACCACCTATGAAAAGACTATGACTTAAAAAAGAGTAAAAAAATTCTGACACTTTGCTTCAGAAATCACAGTTCATTGAAGTATTATGTGAGAGTCTTAGGACTATTCTCTTAGAATAATTTCAGTATCCTTTTCTAGACCTAGCCTAAGTGATTTTATTCTAAGTCAGGTTGGAGTTCACAGTGTGAACTGTTTTTTACAAAGTTTATTTACAAAGTTTAAAGCTGTTACCATAAGTACTGTCATTGTCTCTTTTTAAACATAAGAAGTCCAAATCATGCAATGGAAGTACAGCAGACAGACTAAATACATATGTCCTACTGACTTCGTTCTTTCACAATGCACTCTTGTAAAGAACATATTTGTTTTTCTTTTTTATTACAGGTGCTTCATCCACACTTAGATACTGCTTCTGAAAAGTTTGGTTTATTACAAGAAATGCTGAGGTAAGAAAGAGGGCACTAGATTTTTTGAACAGTGAGGAAAAAATGAGCTAAGAGAATAAAGTTCGTGGCTGGGTGAGACATATATTTAGTTATTCATCAGTAGTGTTCTTTTATAGTCCAGAGAAAACATGACATCACAATAAGGTGGATTGTTTTAAAAGCAAGATACAATAAACAGAGCTCATGGTTTTGTTAGCTACAGATATTGCTTGAAAGACACATCACTCTCCTATAATGAAACATCCTGGCAAAGGCCAAAAGTAAAGAGAATACCTAACCTCTTTCTGCAGAGATGTCCTCCAAATTCGTTACTATCTTTTCTGGTGATGAGCCTGGCCTGATCTTAATTTTCTGTCATCAGCCTTTTCCTTGTTGCTATCTTTGGTTGGCCTTGCTTTGCAGCATGGGACCTTGCCTTTCACTAGCTCTCTGGTCTCTTTTACCATTGAGGTGGCCCTCCACAATCAGGGGTTTGTTTCCCTTTTTGTACAATTCTTCCTAATGACAGAACACAAGAGAAGTTATGAAGTCCTGCCAAGTCAAGGGAGGACTGGCAACTAACACCACACCAGCCACATTTAGAGGACCCATGGACCATTTGTAACTCACCAAGTAGCAGTGGGTAGCCCCAGTGGAAAGGGAACACAAGATCCCTCAGTTTTTATTTGTCACAAATATTTGCTTACCTCTGTGCTGATATGTGGTTTCTGGGTGTACAGGTAAGGTTTTCTTTCCTTCACATGGGAATGGAAAGTGATCATACAGCAGGAGAAAGTTATATAGTTGTGCCTAAGGTCAGGCATCATGACTTGTGTGATCTTAGCTGTTCTTCAAAGACAAGCAGCTGCAGTAAGAGGCAAAAGGAAATACAGTGTGCATTTCTGGAAGATGTTTCTTAGGGATGCACTTCAGCAAGTGTCTGCAGTACCTTTCAATATGAGCGAAGCATTTCTAGCTGAGATCTGAAGACAGCACAGTATATAATGCAGTATCAGGAATAGATTCTTAGGTCCATGAGCAAGAAGTCTTTAATGTTACTTAAATTAAAAAACAGATCTTTTCTAAGTAGTCTACTAGTAATTTCAGCATTTAGACCTCCACAGAGCAGCTTAAACACTTATACCACACAAAATATTATTTAAGACTATTTGAAAGCTATGCCAGTTGAAGAAAATCTGGGGTTCTTTAGGTGTTTATAGCACCAGAGGACTCAATGTGCCTCAAAGCTATGCACTGGGAATTTTAGGCAATTTAAGCACTTATGTCATCATGAAAATGTTTAAGTGCTTAGGGTCTTTTGAATGTTTAAAGCACTCTAAAAGTGATACTACCTCATCCAGGATGGTTTGAACAATCAGTTATTTGTAGGAAAACTGTTCAAACATCTTTTGTAAATTACATAAAATTTTCAAAGAGGAGCATTACCAAATAACTAGGTAAAACTTTGAAACAATTACAAAAATAACATTATTATTATTATTGCTAATGTTATTATTGTTGTTGCTGTTGCTACTGTTATTGTTGTAATTATTATTATTAAGAACAATAATAATTGTTATAATAAATTGTAATAAGAGATGAGAATAAAGGTGAGGTGCTTAACACCTTTTTTGCCTCAGACTTTAGTAACATAATCAGTGGTATGGAGGGAGTTCAGCCTCTCAGGCTAGGAGACAAGAAGCTGAATGACCTCCACACAATCCAGGAGGGGGTGGTCAGTGGTCTACTGCACCACATAAGTTCTGGGCTACTCATTACAGACATTACATTGAGCTACTAGAGCACATCCAAAACAGGGCAAAAAAGTGATGAATGGTTTAGAATACAAGCCTTAGGAGGAGAAGCTGAGCAAGATCAGTTGTTTAGGCTGGAGAAGAGGAGGCTCACGGGAGATCTTATTGTTCTCTACAACTACCTTAAAGGAGGTTGTAATGAGGTAGGGATCAGTCTGTTCATTGAAGTCACAAGTGATAGGACAAGAGGTAATAGGCTCAAGTTTTACCTAGGTAGCTTTAGATTGAATGTTAGGAAGAATTTCTTCACTGAAATGCTTGTCTGTTAACCCTAGTTCTTCTAAAATATTTTTTTCTTCTTACTGGCACTTAATTTTAGAATTTCCAGCAGACAAAAAAATATTTTTCTTGTTGAAAACAATATATGCTTCAAAAAATCAGGCATATCCAGAAGAATGAGCATGACACACTGTCACGTATCAGTCAGATTCTACCATTGTTGCCATCTGACTAATGAAATGTCAGGCAGAAAAAACCCCTTACCTAATTACACAGGCTAACATTATTTGTAGATGGTGCAGGTACAAAAATTAATATAATTCATTTTTGTCTGTATGTGACTTCAGCATAATTTCACTGATTTCTGCTGCAGATGTGAAGGGCATACTGTAACATTTGAACTATTTTGTACCCAGCTTCTACAAGACAAGTAGCAGTGTCAAATAAAATCATAAAAACTCGAAACTGTTAGCTTTATTGGTTCCATCATGATGAGATACAAAATGAAGTTTATTGAAAGGCAGTATCTTTCTGTCTTTAAATCTGTGCTGGTTGCCTCTATGTGGTAGGAATGGCAGATACTGAAAGCTTGCAGCATTTTAGCAGTTACTTGAAGTCAGCCAACGATATTGCCATATTAGGTGGTAGAATTTGAAAACAAAGAGCATTTCAGTCCTATATCTTATTCATCTACTTCCGAGCTCCCTAAAGAAGGCATTTTCATTTACCTTTATATGCATTTTTTCTGTGTGTTGTCAGCGTCTAAGTCAAAGTACATATAATAATCTGATACTTGTCCAGTCACTAGTCTTCAGAAAAAGATTCTGCTAAGAAATCTGCTTAGCTGTAGAATGAATAATAAAAGCCATGCTGAGACCATTGACTTCACAGAAGTTACTATCATCGATAGGAATGTAGTAACACTTTTCCTAAACTCTTATTCACTGATATCACCATATCCCAGTAATCACCATCTGTCCATAACAGTATTTCTGTACACACAAATTAAACAATATTGTGTTACTATATTTTATTTTTTATTTATGTTAATGAAACAAAATCACTCTGGCAAGGAACAGAATATTTACTCTTCTCATGGCTAAACAACATCTGTGGAAAACTTTATCAGTCTGAATCCTGAACAGTCCTCTCTGTCTTACTGGTAAAAGTTCCTTCATACACACAGAAAAATACCTCACCAAAAATTCTCTCTGTATTAAAATTATATGGTATATATTCTGATAAAATTTAATTGGTATTGATATGAGAGATTAAGTTTCAGTTTAATACTTCATAATTAGGTGTGCAGATCTTTTCAATCTCCTTTACAAGTTCAGCTCTGTGAATAGCTTTGGTGAGTTAAACTTTAAAAGCCATTCAGATAGGATTCAGGCATTATTTTTTAATTATTACTAAAACCAAAGTTTACAGTGGGAGAAAAAAGCAATGATGAGGTACTTGCACTCTTTCTCTAGTCTCATAGGGAGATTTCATTCATGAGTTTCCTGAAAAGGATGGCATAGCTGTCATAGGTTCATTACTCCCACAATACATGTTTTTTTCCTCTTCAATAATCTGTCACTTATTCAGTCCTTGAAGACTGTATTATAATTACCTCATTATTGTTGCTGATGCAGGAGAACAGAGCAAAACCTGGGATGCCTTCACTTTCACATGCACAGGCCTCTAGTGGAAATTTTGTGAAGACTTGAGTGAAAACAAGAAAGCCAGACTGTTGCAACAAGACACCTCTGTTTTTCATTGACAAATAAATATTCTCCATTAACACAGAGATGGTATGACAGAGAGTGCAAGTTGCTGTTTTTGTTCACTAGATCACTTACTTGTTTCTGGTGAATCACATCTGCATGACAGTCCTCCTATATCAACCCCTTGCTTCAAATTTTCATCCATATGAAACAGCATTGGACTGACAAGTTTTTCATATGATGAAAGAAGATGAAAATAAATGAGGATGTTAGACCCTACTCAGCTCTGTTTTCTCCACAAAACTGTATGAAAATTGGGATGAACAGTTAATACAAGAAGACAACGTGGAACACAATGGTGTCAATTATTTTGTGCCTTTTCTTTCATATACAATAGTCTGTGGTTATGTACTGTTACTTGTGATATGGTATTATCATGGAATCAATTATGTAATGGATTTTTTTGTGCAGAATAGCTGTATTGGCTTGTCTTGTGTTCTTTGTTGTTAACTAGCACTGCAGATGTATCCTCATGCAGACACTGATTGCAAGAAGACCTTCCAAACTGAGCCCAGGTAGGAAAAATAAATTGTTAATTACTTTCCCAAATGAAATACAATAAATAATTTATTTTTCTGTTCTGCTTAAATAAACTATGTCTTAAAACTTAAGACTTGTTAAGACATTATCAAAATAGCTTTTGTGCAATGAAATGATTCTTTGTTCATTGTCTTTTTCTGTATACCATTGTAAAAATATGTGTTTCAATAGAGGTCTGACAGACCTGTTTGGATTGTACACCATCTGACATTCCAGCTATTCTTAAGAGCCACAGAACAGTGAGGAACATTATTTCATTGGCCTAGAGATGAAAGAAGAAATAGTGTGACCATTTACAGATAAACAACATGCCTGTGGATAGCATAAGTAAAACATGCTTTAGAAATTAAAACTAAATATGTAGCACACTATGTTGGTAGGGGCTGCACTTCACAGAACAATCCATTGTACATTGAACTGTGAAGATAAAATTGTTTCCAGATATTTGTCATTGTAATTACACTAGTAGATATTTTTAGAGAACATACAATGCTAAGTACCCGACATGCAATGGATGGTACAAAGAAAATTGATTTGTTATCTGCCTTTCCATCTCATGGGCAGTTCTGTTCTTCCTGCTATCTTTTCTGACACAGAGCTTGTGTTAGTTGTATCACTCTTGGTCATGTTGCTGCAAGTATCAAGACAGGCACAGAAGATGACAATCCAACAGGTCATCTTGAGATCTCCTTTCCATTACAAAAAAAAACCCAAACCCTGTTCCTTAAGGGACAAATCTAGGGATAGAAATAACTGGGGTAGTCTTACAATGAATTTCCCAGAATCAAATTTACAAAAAATTCAAGCTCTACACTTCCAAACAAATCATCTTCTGAGTCAGCTGCAGCTTGTAGTAACACATAAATAGAATCCACATTGCACGCACCACAATTGAATTTTAAAGCTTGTCCTGCCAGATCAATTCAGTGACAGTGTCTCATATTTAATTAATTTATATTTACTAATGCTCATACTTAAGGTTCTGATAACAGCAACACTTGTTAGTGAGCCTTTTTTCAAACCATTCTAACTTTTCAATCCAGTATGTCTCACATCTTTTATTATGAGAAAAATAAATTAGTTTTATATTCTCTATATTCTGTTATTTATAGCCACCTGAAATATTTCTTCTGGTTGTCTAAAAATAATATAGTAATAATATAATAATATAGTATATAATGTAAATATATAATATAATGTAATATAGTAGAATAGAATAGAATAGAATAATATCAAAACTAAAACATTACTCCAAGTGGGAAATCACATCACAGTATGGCTATTGATGGGAATAACACTCCCTTTAATTCCAAGTTCCTTTTTAATAAAAACCTGAAGGAAGTAGGAATACCTAGGATATGACACTCAGTCACAAAAACTCATTGACTTTTTTAAAATATGTAATATTTTGAATATATTCTCCATGAAAAATTTGGATTTTAACAGAAGAAAGGAATCAATTTTTCTTTATTATTTTTCAAAGTCTAATAACCCAAATAAGAGAAACTTGTATTCAGTATCTGTCAGACATCAGAAACTAATGAAAATTTTCTTTAACAGAACATGGCTGGATTTTTTCACATACAGTAGACTTTTTACCAGGAAAAACAATATGTTGTGCTTCGACATTATTTCCACTTGATGGAAAATTAGCCTTTAGATACAATCACATGTGCACTGCTTAATGCATTTTCTTTTATCAAAGCACTGGAATGTCTCTCGAAACTGTACACTTCTGGAGTGTGACAGACATTTTTTTCCTCAAGGGTAACTAGGTAGTTGTTCTCAGTCAGGAACACTTCTCTCTCTTCAGAGAGAACGCTCACTGGCGTGGCATGGTTGGGATGCTGGATATTTAGCAGCCACTCTTCTACGTGGAGTAGATCAAGTTACCATCAAGGAAAACACATTTGGCCTCCAGAGCCCTCCTACGGATTCCTCTGAGATAATTTATTCTTTTTCTTTTTTAGGACACATGTTGGCCACCTGTTACTTTCACTCTCTAGGAGGAATCAGTCACAGTGACCCAGCCTAGGGTAAGTTCTTTCCTATTGCCTTCATACATCATTGGGAGGCTAAGCAATAATACAAGGACTTCAGTAACTGACCTAGAAAATGCTGGAGAACTACAACCAATGTTATTAGTCATTGGCTCTTAATAATCCAATGTAAGGCAATTTTCAAAATAATGTAACAAATACAGTTCCACTGCTTTTCACAGATATGTAAGGAGAATCACTGTATGTTGCTGATCTATATGTAGTGCTAATTAGAATTAATTATAGAAAAACAGGCTCTTTGATTGTCTTAGTGTCAGAGTCCATTGTAAGGTAGAGAACAGACTCAAATGTAGATACTGTCTTCCATAAGAAATAGTCTTCGATCAAAAGCTTGTCAATGTTAGTGAAGCTTTGCCTTGACCTAACATACTGACAAGGCAGAAAGGAAATTTCAGGAACAAAATTTTGGGAGAAACAAATACATTCTTAATACACCTTCAGAAATCTCAGTAGGCTGTATTTTCCCATAGTCTCATCTTTACCATAGGGAAAAACAAACAAACATACAAACAATCAAAACCACCAAATAAAGAAACAAGGACCACACCATCTCTAAATATAAACTTTGTAAACATAACAACATCTGGGTTTAGGCTGTACTATCAGATTAGACTTTTCTAACTACAAAAAATCTCTTTTTCATTCACCATTTTAATGGAGTGCATCTCAGTTCACAGAATCACAGAATGGTAGAGGTTGGAACGGACTACTGGAGATTATCAAGTCCAAACCCACTGTTCAGTCAGGGCCACCTTGAGCAGGTGGCACAGGATCACATCCAGGTGGGTTTTTAGTGTCTCCAGAGGAGAGTCCACAACCTCTCTGGGAAGCCTGTTGCAGCATTCTGCCATCCCCAAAGAAATTTTCCTTGGTCTTCAGATGGAACTTCTTGTGTTGCGGTTTGTGTTCATTGCCCCTTGTCTTGTCTCTGGGCACCACCGAAAAGAGTCTGGAAATCACTAATTGTCAACTTCTTGTTCCTCAAGATCTGTCTTCTTGAGCTAGAGAGCAAAGAAAACCATACATCATATAAAGACTTTATTCTGTAAAAGTCATGCATGACATTCTCCTCTTCACCCTTGTGTGTGTAATCTATCCCATGTGAGATTTTTGGAATTAAGTTCATTGGACATAGGAGCTGAAATTAGAAACATACATTAACAACTCACTAAACCCAACAGATTAAATAATTTAGTGCATTTTTACCTCCACAAGTCTGACTTCTGTTGTCACATCCCAGATCTATAAACCCAGGAAGATATGGACTGGACCCTCTTGCTTTCCAGTCTCCTTCTCAGAAAGAAACCTAGATGAGGCTAGATCCAACTCCTCGTCTAAGTGACGTGACCCAGACAGCAAAAGGAGACTTGGACTGGGCCCCTTTACTTTCTAGTCTCCTCATCAGAGAGGAGCCTTGGTGCAGCTGTACTGAATCCTTCTCTCAGGCCTGGGGTTATCGTTAGATAAACTGTGACAGCCTGAGGGAAAACTCCACTATTGACACCTTGATTGTATTAAGGTAAAACAATGCTCAAGGTCTGTATTTGAACATAAGATTTAATTAGAACTATTCAAATGAAAAAAGCATAAAAGATGGTACTTCTATTATTATATATGTTCAAGCTAATGTGTATTTGTTCGGGGATTTGCAAAGATGGTATGGCACCACTCCCTTCGAATCAGTTCTGTTCTATGAACAATCAGATAAACCAAGATAAAATTAACTGCATACTGAAACAAAACAATGGCTGTAATATTTTTCTTTACCCATTCATTTACCCTCCCACCTTCAATATTCCTTTTTGCTCTTTCTTGAGCATTGCATTATACACAATACTTAAAAGACCTGCAAGCTGATATTGAATAATTTGTAAATTAATGGTTTTTGAAAACAAAGATGATTTTTTCTACCAGAAACCTAGCACTAAAATGCTATTTCCAGAAGAACTTACTATGAACCTTAGATCTTGAACATCAAATACCATCTAAAGACTTTTTGTTAGCTGACCACAAAGACCTGGACCACCAGCCTCAGTTAACATGAAGGAAAATCTTTTCTAAGAGGTGAAGGCTCTGTCTATATTTTTATTGACATTGTGAATTTACTTTATATAATGTATACCAAAATGAAATTCTGTTTTATGAAACAATGTGCTGTATGAAACCCACATTCTTGGGTAAATGGCTAAGTAAGACTCTTTTCTGATACAAAATAATAGGATGTTGATTTGGTCTCACGTAGGCTTCTCCAAGCCTTTTGCATGTAAATAAGTAACAAGCTCAAGAAACTGGGAGCCTTGCAGAGGAAAATTGGTTAAGACCAGCTACACTTGCCACCCAATATGTTCAAGAGAAGGGATTAACAAAAATTACATCTCAGAACAACTTCCCAGAAAACCTATCCCAACTGAAGACTGTAAATATAAGTTCCAGGAAATTGGATGCATATTGTAATAATTTCCAGGAAATCTGATATATATTAAAATTAGTTTAATACATGCATATATAGTAGAAAAATATAAGTCTTACCTGGTTTTATTTATGTCAGGTACAACTTTGAGAACCATCCCTTGTCCACCCAGCACTGCGATAAAGAATGTCTGCATTCTAAAACTTAAAGACAAGTGTTAGAGAATTCTTTCAGTGACCAAATTGTACAGTATTAAAGGCATAATAATTATTTCAACAGACCCCAGAGAACAGTGTGGATATGAAGAGGTAGGGGAGCAATTTCACAGAGAAGTCTTTCTATTTCTGTGACAGATTGGTAAAATGAGCTAGAAGATGCATGACTGATACAATAAGATAAATGTGAATTGGGATATGTCTGTAGCAGTAAGGAAATTAAATGTTGCTTGTTGTTTCTCCTCTTACACAGTCAGGCTGAGTCCCACACCTCCCCTAAGGAGAAGTTTCATTTTATATAACAGATATTTGAGATCCATTACTTTTCCTTCTAGGTCAACCGATCACCATGGGTGACAGGTTCAGACACTATTATCCAGTATTCAATTTTTCCTTCCCCTTCACCATCCAGGTTGTAGAAGTTATACATAAAATATGACCATAAAAACTTCAGCTAGCATAGAAAGAAACTAAAAACTTACTTACTTGCTTCTGTTTCTCACAGGTCAGAGACTGAAAATATTCTAAGCTTGTTTTCTCAGGGCAAGTCAAGACACACTTACCAGGTGAGTCAAGATGGATGAAATAATCTTGCAAACACACTTATTTTTTTCTGATTTTTTGCAATCTGAATATTCCTTTGGGTGTGCCTGCAGCACTGTGACCCAAGATCAAATCTTAGATAATACATTTAAATCCAAGAGAGAAGATGTACATACTTATAAAAAATTGTTAACCATGACAAGCACTACTAGATCAGCCCCTTGAGACAATTTAGCACTGCACTTGGAGGCACCTCTTTCAGTCCTGGAATGTGTTGTAATTTCTATACTCTTCTTATGTGTCATCAATTCAGGACTAGGCTACCTGTTACACTGAAGAATTCCATACAGCATATTAACACTGATAAATAATGTGTAATCTTTCTGCATCAAAATCAGTGCTTTTGTTTTGAAGATAATGCTCTCTGTTGATGCTGAGAATTTGCCAAGGATCTGAAGCAAGCTGTTCCATGACTTCAAAATTCTTCTTACTATGCTGCATTAGAAGACTTACAAAAGATTTTTTGTAGTTGGATAATTTCATATTTCATCCTATCTTAACGTAATTTAAAGTACACTACACTTAAGTGCACTCATGATAATATTACCTTCATTGAATTATAAGGTAAGCAGTCTTCCTTCTACTTTTGCCATTACAAAAGTCAGCCTTTCTGCATTTGCTAAAAGCTATCTGACATGCTGACACCATATATTACTGACACTGTATACATGCAGCAGAAAGACAGCCAGATCATGACTTCTAGGCTGTCCTCCCACAGACAGAGGGAGGAAGAGCAGCTCTCTCTTTGCTCAGCTAATGCACAAGTTTCACTTCTCTGGTAACAGCTGTACCTTCAGTTCTCCAGTTTATTTGGATGACAGTCCAAATGCGAATAACATTGGAGGGTAATGATATACTTCTAATGAGAATATTAAGTCATGCCAAATAGGAAAGATTTACCTGCACACCAGCTTAATACAAGTTTATCATTCATTCTGCAGGAAGAAAAAACAAAAAACCAAAACCAAAACAAAACAGAACAAAAAACAAAACAAAACAAAAAAACAACAAAAAAACAAACTCCCAAAACAAAAAAAAACCAACGAGTTGCAGCAGGGGGATTTAGACTACATGTTAGGAAGAATTTCTTGACTGAAAGAGTAGCCAGACGAAGAAATAGGCTGCCCAGGGAAGTGGTGGAGACATCATCCCTGAGGGTATTAAAAAGCTGTGTAGATGAGGCACTTCATGACATGCTGTATTAAGCATGGTGGTTTCTTCTGGGTTGACATCTGGACTCTGTGGTGTTCGTGGTCTTTTTCAACTGTGGCAATTCTGTGATTATGTGATTCTGTGAAAAAAGCAAGGCACTCAGAATCATTGAACGAAGCCATGAGCCATGCATTTTTAAAAGAATTGTTCCTTATTTTATTTCTTTAAAAAGGCTGAAGGAGAAAATAAGACATAGGCAGGGTCATTAGAAAAATAAAGTAGCCCAGGACTACTTCTTTGTAAACTGCATTACTAACTTTATAAGGTATCATTTTGAATGTTATGTAAAAGCCATAAATAACAAGTACTTTGGATGCTTGCCTTTTTCTAGAACAGTTATATATAAACCTTAATTCAAGGAAATAAAACAGTTCTCAAAGAACAGCAAGAATTCAAGAGAAGAAAACAATTAAAAACAAAGAAAACCCAGAAACCATCTGAAAACTTCCTACCTTCCAAGAACATTTTTCTCTTCTGGCTACAATTCAAGTTTTCAGCTAACTAACTGATGTTTTCACCCATATCAGACATGCTAATATGGGATATACTCTTGTAGGTGTCTACTGCAGACCACCAAACAAAGAAGTTGTTGAAGTAGCCTCCAAATCATGTGCCCTGGTGCTCATGGTTGAGTTTAGTCACCCTGATGTTAGTTGGAAAGATCATACAGCTAGGCTTACCAGTCAAAAAATTTTCTGCAGTGCACTGCGGACAACTTTCTGCTGCAAGTGGCTGAAGAAACAAAAGGAGAAGTGTGGTTGACCTTGTATTAACAAACAAAGAAGGTCTGGTCTCAGATATTAAATTTGGGGGCAGGAAAAGGGAAGTGATCTTTCCCCTGAACTCTGCATTCATGAGACTGTATCTGAAGAATTGTGTTCAGTTCTGGACCACTCACTACAAGAAAGACATTGAGTTGCTGGAGCAAGCTCAGAGAAGGGTAACCAAGCTGGTGAAGGATCTGGAGAACAAATCCTGTGAGGAGAGGCTGAGGGAATTGGAAATTTTTAGTCTTGAGTAGAGGAGGATGAGAGGAGGTATTGCTCTCTACAACTACCTGACAGAAGGTTATAGGGGGGTGGGTGATGGCCTCTTTTCTCAAGTGAATAATGATAGGACTAGAGGAAATGTCCTGAAGTTGCACCATGGTAGGTTTAGTCCAGATCTGAGGAAGAAATCCTTTATGGAGAGTAGTTAGGCATTGGAATGGGTTGTCCACGGAAGTGATGGTATCACCATTCCTGGAAGTATTAGAAAACCATGTAGATAAGCCACTTTGGCACATGCAGCACTGGATGATACAAATATTGACACATGTATTTTATACAGGGATGTTGACAGTGTCTATCCCTCTGTGGAGATTCTGTGAATCTGTAAATGAGGAGGCAGATTATGGTAACAGAAGATGCAGAGACTGCAGAGTTGCTGAATGCCTTCTTTGCCCCAGTCTATACTCCTAAGATCAGCTCTCATGAATGTCATGAGAAGTATACTAGAATGTCATACTAGAAGTAGGGGAGGAAGGCTCTCCACTGGTCAGTGAAAATTGGGTTAGAGATTTCTTAGACAAACTGAGAAGTTTTCAGTTCTCTCAGTCTTTCTTTATAGGAGAGATGCTCGAGTCCCTTCATCATCCATGAAGCTCTCTGTCTATCTTGAACTGAGAAACCCAAACCAGATGCAGTATTCCAGGTGTAGTCTCACCAGGGCAGAGTAGAGGTGGAGGAAAACCTCCCTAGATCTTCTGGACACACTTTTCCTGATGAACTCCAGCACACCATTAGCCCTCCTGGCCATAAGGCACATTGTTGAATGAATTTACTCTCCGCCAGGACTCCGGGGTCTTTCTCAGTGATGCTGCTTTCCAGCAGGATTTCCCTTAATCTGTGCTGGTGGTTGGTGTTATTCCCATCCAAATGTAGGACTACACTTATTGAACTTTATGAGGCTCACATTTGTCAAGGTCTCCAGCCTGTCCAGATCTCCTGGGATAGCAGCACAGCCTTCTGGTGTCTCAGCTATCCCTCCCAACTTGGTATCATCAGCAAACTTGCTGAAGGTACATAGTATCTCCTCATCCAGGTCATTGATGAAAATACTGAACAAAACTAGACCCAGTACTGAAGAAAGACTGAGAGAACTAGAGCTGTTTAGCCTTGAGAAAAGAAGGCTGAAAGGATGTAATGTGGGTACATTGAAAATAGAAAAGTTGCCTCTTGAATCATCAAAACCCTGGCTCCACTGTTTCTGTTTACACTATTTAAAATGTATCAAACTTACTTCCATCAGCAAAAGCCCCTCCACACCAGTGCTGCCTCTTCCTGTTTACGATCTTTAAATATATCAAGACTGATCTCATCAAAATGCTAATCAGAATGACTCCTGAAAAGCCACCAGACAACGCAAATTGGTAGCAAATACAAGAATTCTGTGAAAAAGTGAATAAAAGGGAAGACCTGCATTTACCAGTTTGCAACCTCTAGCAATAATTGATGAGAAGAAAGAACTTGTTACTATAAAATTTTAGAGGAAAAAGACGAAAACCAGAAGTGAACAAAAGTGAAGCAGCAGCAAAGCCAGCAGCGAAAGCAGAGAAGAAAAGGACGAGAGCACCAGAGACCAGTGACTTCAAAGAGAGCCATCCTGGTGATAAGGCAATTTGATTCGGAGGCTGAAAAGAAGGCTTACTGTCCTCTTTCTCTTCTTAACAGGCCTTCCTCTGGGGTGATTAATTTGTTTAAAATCCTGTTTTCCCTGTTTTCTCTCCCAACTTCTTCCTAAGCCTCCTTTCAATGTGGTGTCATTTTCCCTGAAATAAACCACTGTAATTCATTCAAACCATAAAGCTGGTTGCTTCTGCATTTTGTAGGACCTATGTGAGTGGTGGCTAACACTTCCTCACAAAAAAAGATAGCATATTAATAGCTATGGATTGTGACACAGGGGATCTTATTAGAGTCTGTAATTATTTGGGGAGGGGTGGGGGAGTGTGTCAAGAGGACGAGGCATATCTCTTTTCAGTAGTAACCAGTAATAAGACAAGGAATAATGGGTTTAAACCAGAACATAGGAAGTCCCACCTCAATATGAGGAGAAACTTCTTTACGATGATGATGATGATGGAGCACTGGAACAGGCTGTCCAGAGTGGCTGTGGAGTCTCCTTCTCTGGAAGCTTTCCAAATTCACCTGAATGCACTCCTGTGTGGCCGGTCCTAAGTGATTCTTCTTTGGCAGGGTGGTTGGACTAGGTGATCTCTAGATTTCTCTTCTAACCCTGAACATTCTATGATTCTATGACTACAGCTTCATGCTACTATCTTTGGGAAATTTAAAATACAGGTGACTTTCTGTCTATAAATATGAATTCCGTTTTTATCCATAAATCAAAATTATGTGCTTCCCCATTTTGAACGACAGATTAGTTCTCCATTACTATAATTTACTATAATTTATAAAAATTGCTAAAGTGTTTGGTAGAAGTCAGTATGTGAAAATTCTGTCACCAACATAATAAGCTTACAAGTCTATCACAAAATATTTTACAAGCTTGGTAGAGTTATCCATTGAGGGCAGATGATGCCTTCCCCAGGACACTGGCTGTGAAAGTCCTTTAGGAGAAAATCCTGAATGGCAATGAGGCCCTGGAAGGGTGGACATTCTTCAAGAAAGAAGCCTTAAAAGGGCAGAGAGCAGATATATCATCCATAATCTAGGAGGAAGCAGTTAACAGCCTCCTATACCACCTTGGTGCTTAAAACTCTATGGGCCTGGATAGGATCCATCGAAGACTGCTAAGGGTTTTTTTACATATGAGTTGCTAATCCACTTTCCATCATTTATCAGCATTCCTGGTTAAAAGGAGGAATACAAATCCTACAAGGAGCATCTAATCCTTAGAGAAGGAGGCTGGGGTGAGACCGTATTGATATTGAAAGGCAGTTGTAGCAGAGTGAGAGCCTTTTCTCCCAGGTAACTAGTGGAAGAGCAAGTGGCCTTAAGATTGGATATCAGGAAAAATTTTTACTGAAAGAACAGTCAAACACTTGAACAGGCTGGCCAGGGACATGATGGAATCACCATCCCTGGAGATGTTCAAAAACCATGTAGACGTGGTGCCTTCAGACATGAATTAGTTGTCAGGATGGTGCTGGCTTCACAGTTGGACTTTATACTAGAGTTCCTTTCCAACCTTGATTTGATGATTTCCTCTCAGTAAATCTTTCTTTACTTATCTTCTTCTTCATGACTTTAATCACATTGGGGAAGGCCTACTATTACAATATTAGTTCCCAGTGTCCCTCACCTTACATTTTCACATAATTTTTTTTTCAGTACAATACTTTTTTGCTACTCTTATTTATTTCTTCTCTTTTCTTCTTTTCCTACCATCCAATTTGCACTTGGTAGAGAAAACGTTTTTTTAGTACTGAAATCTCTGCACTGAGGGATATTTGTGGTTTCTCTGACAGTTACCTTGAGGGTGTTCTTTTTATGCAATTTGGAGGTTACAGACTAAATCACATCAAATGATACTGATTGTAAGAGTATCATTTCACTGGAAAAGGAGGACATAGGCAGGATAAATCATGCCATCTAATTCAATGACATCCAGAAAGAATAATAATATGCAGAAAATAATATGCCAATATTAGTACTATATACAATCTTGAGTCCATTTTATTTCAGAAGTACCTCTTGCATCTCTGCACAGCTTGGTACATCATGGGAATATATTTAGCTGAACTGTGGAAATACTGGAATTAACTGTCAAGCTGAATTTACACAGTGTTTGTGTAGGGCAAAAGCAGCTTTTCTCCCACCCATTAAACCTGCTGATTCAAAAGGCAGGTTCCTAGCAAGAATTAACAGTAGCTTAATATATCTAAAAAAAAAAAAATCCAAAAAGTCACATGTATAGACTAGAACTACATCCGAATAATCTCTTTTACTTGTGATGTAAAACCTATGCTGATTCTGCATTTTGAAAAAATTTTCCTGATTTGCTGTGTTTCATTGAAATAATGTTTTTAATTTCATAACAACCTGCTCTTATTCAATCAGGAACTGAAAAGTTTTTGAAACTATTTTTCTCTTGTAAATTTACCATAGAATAACAAAATAACTTGGGTTGAAAGGAACTCTAAAGGTCATCTAGACTAACTCCTCTGCAGTAAAAAGGGACAATCTCAATTAGGTCAGGTTGCTCAGAGCCTCATCAAGCCTCACTTTGAATATCTCCAGGGATGATGCCTCCACTACATCCCCGAGCAACCTGTTTCATCTTTCTACTACCCCCACAGTAAAGAACGTTTTCCTAACATCCAGTCTAAATCTATTCTTCTCTAATTGAAAACCACTGCACTTCGTCCTATCATGACAAGCCCTTGCAAACAGTCCATCTCCAGCCTTCTTGTAAGTGCCCTTCAGGTACTGAAAGGCTGCTATTAGGTTAGTAGGCTCCCCAAAGCCTTTTTCTCTCCAGGCCAAGGGCAGGAGGGATGGATTCTTGATGGGCTAGTTGTCTTTATTTTATAAATAATACATTTTCCCTTCATAATAAAAAAGCTTACAAAGAACCACCTTGTCATTAAAGCCAATAAGACAATATTCTGCTTTCTTCTTGTGCTGTAATTAAATGGAAACAGCAAAAACAAAAACGAAAGTCTATAGATTTACAATGACACTGAGGAATATGCATTGTGGATACACAACAAAAGCTGATGCAAAATTGTTTGACATTAAACAATGATATCCATGAAAATAAGACATATCTGCAAGTTACAGCTGAACAGATCTTCCTAATTGAACCTATTAATTAGCAAAACAGTTCTCACTTCCTATAAGCTAGCATAACTAATATTTTACCAGCTAACCAAGCTGAGGTGTTTAAAGCCATGTGACACCACAGAATCCAAATTTCTTTGCACATGGGATTTTTGTGCAGGTTCTTAATTTCTGCACCTTTCTATCCATAGTAATTTGGATGTAGTCTGGGAGCAAGAAATTTAAATTTCAGCATAGATCCTAAATGATTTTTGCAAATAATAATGGTTAAGCCATCATAATAAACATTCCAAGTCAGGAAATGACCCCTTGTTATAACATGTATGCTAGAGATACAATGCAAGGCTTATTATTTGTGTGCTGGAGATAATTCTTCTGGTTTGGAAAGGGTTTTGATAAGTATGATAACTACATTTGTTTCTTAATGTCAAGAATGTCCAGATCACACATTCAATAGGTAAAAGGATGTTGCAATAGAAATATAATCTATAAAACACATTAATATTGAATCATAATGAATGTCCTTCTATTTAAAAACATGGAAAACTGACAGGTAGAATTTACATGCCTTATGCAAACTTTACATGTTTTCTAAAAAATTAATGTTTTGATGAAAATATAATGAGTCTTTGAGGTTATAATTATTTTATCACCCACGCAGTCCAAATCCCACTCCTTAGACTGACCCTTGCCACTCATTCTGGAAGCTAGTGGCAAACAATAATTTTATTGACAAAAAAAGTATCATCTAGGAAAAAAAGACATCTGTGAATGTGTTTGACATCTTAATCTTAGAGAGCTTAGATAGTCTTTAAAAACTTCATTATGAATTTTAGCTATAATAGCCAAGAAGTATAAAGGAACTCATACCTAATTAGGAGATAAAATATTATCAGATTTTTTGACATGTCAGGATTATATCTAATAGGTAATCAAAGGAAGAAACCATGAGTATAGACAAAAAGTGCCCTAGTTAAAAATAAATGCTCTCATCTTCACAGAGAGCATTGCCACTACATTTTCTTTGACAGGTAAAGACCACACCAATTTCATTATACTTCTGTACATATAGCATAACATCTGATGATGATAGCCTCCGAAACAGGGTGAACTAATTTAATTAGCACATTGGTCTATCCTTGCCTGATGCTACTTACTAAACATACCTGCAATTAAAAAAAAAAAAAAAAAAAAAAAAAAAAAAAAAGGCTAAAAAAAAAGCTATTTGTACAATATACCAATTACCATGATAATAGTGTCCCAGTAGTGTGGAACTGTCTAATGCAATAGTACAGGCATTGGCAAAGACAAAGGAGTAATGAATTTATATTACTATAGTTCTCTCTCAATTTAAGCATCCAGAAGATAGAAGATAAAATACAAGACTGATGTACTTACAGTCAAAAACAACTGCCAGCTTTAAAAGTCTATTAAATTGACACATCTAGAAGAAATGTGCTCTGGAACGGTCTTGGCTTTATTGAATAAGTGAATCAGAAAATGCCCTGAAGGCTGGAAGGCAGAGGTTTGCAGCCTCCTAGTCCCCATGTGGTGCAACTCTGCAAGTGTTAATGAAGTCTAACCCACTGCCAGTGTTCCAAAATGTCTGTTTGAGATATGTGACATAAATAAGCCTGAAAGCTATTCAAAATCAAATCAGCCAGATTAGTGTCTCCAATATTCATTTATATCTGAGCACACCTAGTTGAAATTTCCTTCTGTTTAATCAATCACAACCCTATTCTACAGTGAAGAAAGAAGCAGGAAAAAAAAATAAATCAGTATTTATAATTAATTGGGAATCTGTCAATCAATGTATTCTTGCTAATTGCCAAAATGAGTGGTTTGCAGCTTTGCTACTAGCTGCCACAATTCACCAGGAAATTTTAAAAACACTACACTTCAAGAAAAAACAAGAACCAAACCAAACCAAAAAAACCCAAACAAATAATATTACACGATCTTAAGAATATTTCAGGAGGGAAATGCACCTAAATACTCATTTTTTAAGTACTCATGCTGTGGTGACTTTCTAAATGAAACACAAGGAAGTTTAATTCAGCACCATTTGACTTGTCCAGTCCTTGTCAGACTGCAATGAATTCTTCAGCCACCTATACACAAGATGTAGAGAAGGTACATTATTATAAGAGTTAATATTTTCATAGGCAAGCAACCAGATAAAGCGTAAAGATTCAGATTCTTAGTTCTCAAAAGCAGGCACAGTATCAGTTGCCAAGAAAGATCTCCTGAGATTTTACATGTTATATAGTATCTGGACTTCTGGTAGTTTGCACTGTTACATTTGAAACATTGATAGTCTACATATATACACAGCAATGAGGATTCATTGTGGAAATAATGTAACTATTGAGGGAAAGTTACTTTCATCTTTACTTAGACAAAACTGCCAATTACATTAATAGACAATAACCTACAGATTTTTTTAAGGTCTAAGGGTAAAGAAGATCTCACCAGGAGATAGAACTTCATCAAGTCCCAGCAAAAAGTAGCACTTTTGGTAAGGCAAGAGGTGGTTACAGTGTTATCCAACACACACACACACACACACACATCAGAATATGAGAATCTCAGTAAGCTGGAGGAATGCATATACATACAGGCTGTCATATACATTTCAGTTTCAGACAATAAAGTTTTCCTGCGTTAACTCTTTTCTATTCACATTTAACTAGGAAGAAAATATTCAGGATGGAGTATAAACTAGAAGAAAACAAAGGTGCCTGCAGGCAGAGTTTAGCTCAATTGGAAACCAGTAACACAACAGAACATCTCATAAGCCTCTGGCAAAAAATGATTCATAATTGGTGCAAAGTGTACTTGCTTAAAACATATTGTCCTTCAATCTGTAGTGAGATATTTACTAAAAGTACAAACTGAGAAATACAAAACTTGTTGTGCTAAGCAACAGCTTGGAAATGCTAAAAACAAAATTGTTCAGAACTGAGAGTTCTTGTTGCCAGAGATATAATTTACCAAGTCCATTTCCTAGTTGAAAAGAAAATGCTAGCTCTCAGTTGTGTACTTGATTCCCAATGCTTTACCCTATTGTTGGCTACTTTGTATTACAGTGTTTCATGCAATCCTGCTCTGCAATCTAAAAAGAATGGGAAAGAAGCCCTGATTTTTGTCAGAGTTTCATTTAAAAACCTTATTTTAATGCACATAGGTTTCATTTTTTTCCATAAGCTGTAATTGCTTATTTGCTTAGGAACCCAAGCACCTCTGAAGAAGACACGTGGAATGCTTCCAGATTGAATTGACTGGTCATTTTTAGGAGCTGCACAAATAGCTAAAATTACTGTTGTGTACTGTAGGGAACAATCATATACTGACCTCCTGACAGGCAGACAGGTGACCTAGCTTGTCTTCTCCATTTCTCTTTTCTCTGTTTTAATGCAGGTTACAACCTCACAAAATGTAATGAAGGACATTTGAAATAAAGAGTCTAAATTTTGTCCTACAGCCTTTGAATAGCTTACATCTGTTTATTCAGGAATATTTCTGTCTTTGATATACTTGCTATTACGTGCTTTTTCCTATCCAAGATGTAGAAATTAGACTACCTCTGTGTGTTCAAACAGTTTAGAAATTCAATGCATTGCAGGACCTCCTCACTTTACTCTACAAAAGAGAAATCACAGCAGTGTTCTCCATCATCTGTTAATGGTGTTTATGCCCTTTTAGTCTCCTAATTTTAATGTCAGTTTAATGAGACAAAATGCAAATTGGAGATTTAATGTTAAAAGAATATAAAACTATTACAGCTTTTTCCAAAACCAGTATCCCTACTCATCTAGGATCAGTTTTTCAGTCTTCCTTCAGCCCATCAAAGGTCATTTCAAAATTACAATGATACAATTGGTCTCAAGACAAGGTAAGCATTAAGCATGTTCTGGAAAAGAAAGCAGATATCAATATCCCAGACTAGAGAACAGTGCAAAGAAGGATGAGCACAAAATAATTTACTATGAAGTGAAAACTATCTAAAATTTTCTAAGTTTATCTAAATTTATCTAAAATTTATCTAAGTTTTTCTACATTTTGGTGTTAAAGCCCAAATAAGTCCATTTCCTCTGAAGAGTCAGAGGTTTTTGTGGGTTTTTTTGTTTGGGGTTTTTAAAAAAATTTTTATTAAACATTGCCAAGTTTCAGGAAAAATTATTTTGTGTGGAAAGAGCCATTGACATCTTAGAATTACATAAACAAGAGTGTGAGCTTTTTTTTTTCTTTAAATAAACGTGTCTCGGAAATATATTACTGTATTTTTCTTCATGAGAAACATGCCTTTTCAGAATTTTTTTTCAGTCAGTATTCATTAAGAGAATATTCCACTGATGAAAGGCCACACTTACCTCCCACAGGAAAAATTAGAAAAACGATAACTTCCGTGCTATCTCTGTAGCAGTATTCACTGATCGTGTTACTCTAAAGCACATTAAATTGATTAACTGTGTTTATTGATACAATAGTTGCAGATGAGGACACATGGTGAGAAACATTATATGTCTGATTAATAGAGAATAAATTAATAGCTTATTTGTGGACTGTCACACTGTCACCAGCACCATAATGTAAAAGATTCACAACTTATTTTTCCACTCTTTCAGCAGTATGAAAAAGATCACATTTGTGAACTGATATCTATTTACCTGGAAGTTTTTAGAACATTTTAACAGCACTAGTGCCATCTGATTTTGTGGTTTTCCCCTGTTTTGATAAACATCAGAATGAAGAAAAATATAACCACTGTAAAACAAACATATCTTATTTCAAATAAGGCTTTAAGCTTAAGGAAGGAATATGGCTTTAGCTCTGGTTAATGTAATAAGTAGGAAAATATGCAGTTACTTACTTAAGAAGATTTATATTATTCTTTCTTCCTATAAGCTCTTACTACCAAGTTGCTAATTTCTCATCTATAATGTAATTGCATAAACTAAAGAGCTTTTCCAAGGATATACAGTTCATTCAGTAAATTCCTTCTTTTTTCCAGGTTCTGTTTTCCTGATATTTATGGTCCATATAGATGAAAAACCTGGATAACCCCCTTAATCAAAATTACAAAATTATGAAAGTACAGAATTATGAGATTACAAAATTAGCAGTACTGATGAAATTTTAATTATTTAAAAACAATATAGTAAAAGCTGAAGAAAGAAAACCAAGCCTTCCCAGAATCCTAAAATTTCTATTACAGAATTGTTCACTTTTTCACCTTACTTGAAAGAAAGTTCACTTCTCATTTTTATTTTAAAAGTTTTTTTCAAAAACATTTGAAACAATTGTACCTTGACCATCACCTTTCGAAGATGTATACCTGAAGCATGCATGCCATTGTCCTAATTCTACACATGAATAACAAACCAAAAAAGAAACAAACAAACAAACAAAAACAAAGCCAAACCAAACAAAACCAGAAAAAAAAACCCAAACTAACAAACAAGAAAAAAAGAAAAAAGGAAAAAAAAACAAACCACAAAAAACCCACCAGGATTAAAATGCATTTGCTAAAATGGGCTGTGAATATAGAGCTCTGTCTCTGCAAATCCATATAGAATGAACATATGAAACCTTAATAACTGAGTAAAAATATTTGATATATCATTAAAAAATATTGGTTTATCAGAACACAGGCTTGTTTGTGCAGGATCCTAGAAAACAAATATTTTTCAGCCTGAAATAGCCCCTATGTTGCCCTCTAAGAATGGTTTTCTAGTTGATGCCAGCTTTATTCATCTTGAACACAAAACCCCTTGCATTCATGCAACTCTCCTGACCACAACAGCATTCTCAGGATTGTTTTAGCCATAAGAAACTGTCCTGTTGAAAGGAATGGTGAAATACAATAGTACAGACACCGTCATGAGAGATATCCAGTTAAGACCACATTGAAAACATGTAGTATAATGACAGGCCTTAAATACTCTGTTTCAAAGAGACTTGCTGTACGGTCCATCTAAAAAAGACTTGGAAAGCATCTTTATTTTGTGCTTTGGTCTTTCGCATTTTTGTTTTGTGTTTATCCTTCATAATCTGCCCCAAACTCTACTTCTAGTGTTTTTCTCTATTTAGCTGAATTCAGTCAAGCTGTATCCAAATAGGCTTTTCCTACATTACTGCATTCTGGTATAATTTAAATTGTTGTCCTTAGTAGTGCTTTTTCATAAGGAAACAACTTTTTTCCCTTTGTTCTCTTTCTCCCGAGGAAAATTTTCTTCATATAAAATCTAACGTACTGATTTTCGGACCTTCACTTACATTTGCATTTTTTAAGTCTACTCTTTTTATTCTCCTGTTCCTTCTCCTTTCTTCTCAATATGTTGTGAATCCCTATTTAAGTTCTCTTGCACTATCTAAATCTCAAGAAATGTTCCTCTGAAGGTTAGAAAAAAATCCAGGATAGTTTTCCCTTCAGCTCCAATCCCTGAATTCATCTTCTTCCTTCTACCAAAGCCTCTTTTCTACTGTTATTAAATGCACATTAACAAGAAGATGGAAGTGTATGTACATTTTAAGATTTGATCAGAATTCAAAACTGTCATAAAATTGGAGAATGGTTAAATAAAAAAACAATTTAATTCAGTGGGGATAATTACAATGACTATGATAAACTTGTAGGTAGATATTTTAAATAAAGGGAATTTAATAAGGCAGTGACTCTCAAGCTAAATACCTCAATAAAGTAATTTCTTTGCAAAAGTCAAATAATAAGGTTTATATATAATCTTGCAGAATTTACGGAATTTTGTGTTTATAATTCTGTGCCCATCCTGAAAGGAAGCATTTAGAGGAAGAAATCATTCTAATGGACACCAAAAAGAATGGTCTTTGTTTCTTGTCTTGAGATGAAAAACTAAGAATTACGATTTGCTTACCCTCAAGAAGAAAATACTGACAATGGAAGAGGAGCAGACTGACACAAAGAAGGAAGCAGCAAGTTTATTCTTCATTTTCATGGAAATACTGGTGGTAATTTCACAATGAAAATTCAGACCAGCTGTTATCAAGAACTTTCTGTCAGCAAGAGCTGCAAAGTACTTTCTCATATTACCTGGACGATAGCAGTCCTCACTTTTGGTTCTATTTATCAAAATGCTAGTGGAAGTACATCTTATATATGTGTATCTGTCACTACTTACTCCTTCAGGAATAAAAGGATAGATTAGATAGCTGTTGGGAACTTTAACAGCCTGGTTTTATTTATCTTCTGATGCTTAGAACAAGGTGATCAGCAGGCTGGTCAGAGAGTTATAGGCAGAGTTCCAAAGCAGTTTATTAGCTTTCTCCCCAGAGATTTTTTTCTGAGTCATCTTAGAAGCATGTCCTCTCTCATTTGCATTATTTTCAGAAAAACATCACAACTCAGTTTCCTGTTTATTATGTATGCATGCACAGTCACAGGAAGGTGGAATGATTAAGGAAAGACAGTGACTTATCAATAGATATATCAAGCTTTTTCCTTCTCTGAGGAAGTTATGATGGCCCTCCTGAAGTTCTGTCAAGTTGTGAATGCTCTTTCCCATAGCACTTTTCCCAGGCACTCCTCAGGCACACACGGGGATCAGGGTGAGGGCAAAAACATAACAACATGCTGCTGCTCCTGCTTCCCCATGTCATTCTGAAAGCATGTTGAGTCCAGCTCATGATGGGACGGAATACCTTATCCCATCCTGAAGTCCTCATCCTGCCCAGCAGGAAAGCTGTGGCCCTGAGGACAAACATGCCAACAATAAATATGCTGAATACAGTTTAGAATGCAGCACAGAGTAACTTCTCCTGTGACATTAAAATTACGAAGCCAAATCCACATCTGGTGTAGGTCAGTGGTCTCATTGTTCTAAAAAGTCCTGATTCATGCCAGCTGACGGCCTGATTCACACAACACTGGTTCTTTTGATCTTCGGATTCTTGAAGCATTACTAAGGCTCATGTTCTGAGGCAAACAGGAACTTTTGAAGCTGTTATACTAAGGTCTCTATCAAAAAGCTTTTCTAGCTCAGAACATGCTCATAATCATGCCAGTTTCACAGGACTAAATCTATACCTTACTGTGCATATCATTAGCCCATGTAGGTTTTCTCTTTAAATTACGTTTTTCATGAGGCTGTTTCCCCAGATCTTTATCTTATTTTAACATGTCTTCTTGCAAAATATAACATATTTTTGATCTTGTACATATAGGACACAAAAAATATCTTGAATAATTAATTCCATTTTGATGAATGAGTTTAGAAAGGTATGAAGAAAGGATTTAAAAAGTAAGATTTAAGTAAAACCACTTCAACCAAAGAAAAGTTATAAAATAACACCATCTTTCCATGCTTTTAATTGTTATGGATACAAAGGTGAATATAAGAGAAAATTGCACTTTTGACTACTCCTTACATAAAAAATGCAAGTAATACACATTAGTAGAACTGGCTTTTTGACACAGGGTCTCAGTTTCTATGAACAATAGGAAGCATTCTCTAACAAACAAAAATGAATTTAAAATATTTTAAATACTAAACTCAGATAGGTTTTGTTAGATCAGAAGTATTCCTACGTGAATGCCAATTGATAATTAATTAATTAATTATAGTCAAATAATATGAATGTGAAAATCACCACAGTAGCTAAAGGGAGTAAAAATAACTTTACATGCATTCATTCCTGCCATGAAGTTACACAGAAGGAGCAACAGCAAAGTTCTGTAAAGAGTTCATCTCAATGTACTCTTGTTGCAACAAGATCCTTATTTAGGATCTTGCTAGCTAACTTCTTTATGTATGTATTTTCAACTTACAATTGTTAGTATTTTACAGTCATCCCAGGGATGAAAATAATGGTTGTATCAGGTTCTCAGAGTCTATTAGGAATGCATCCAAAGCACTGAATGAGGAAGATTTGAAAAGACTTGAAGATTTGAAAAAACTGTTTCCTCTAGAAACAGAAAAATAGTTGGATAGAGTTGCAAAGCAGAAACCTAGTCTGATGCACTTCTAAATACACTTTACTACAATAGCTGCCTCTATATTTCCAATAGCTATATATTTAGTTTTGTAACCCACAACTCATCGATACTCCACACAGTTTCTCAAATCTTGGATGATTCTTATTTTTTCATGCAGATGATGCCTTAAGGAAAAGAACATATTCACACAGCCACCAGACAAACTAAGATGTCATAAGTGCTACATGAAATGAAGCTTTTTTCCAAGTCTAAATGAAGCTGGCAGGAAACTGTGAGCCTTGTGAATTTTTGACTGCCACATATGACATGGAGAAGAAAATTAACAACCTATACTAGTTTACTTTAGACTGTGGGCCCTTATAAAATTTCTATTAAATACCAAATTTTTCCAAGTATTTAAAGATCATGACAATCATCTACTTAGCTTCATTAATTTGAGGCAGTTTCTAAAGTAGTTATGACAGTTATCTTAAAAGTAGTATAAGGGTACACTTGAGTCATAAAGAATGCTATCTTTTTAAAAAAGATTGCAGGTAATTGACATATTTTCTAAAGAATCCCTGACATTCCCAAGAAGTACATGGATTTTTTAGTGTGTGTAGCATAGCTATTTTTGAAACATTTGGTGTGCCATGTCCTACCCATCAGATAGGATTCACAGAATCATAGAATGGTTCTAAAGTTCGTCTAGTTCCAACCCCTGTGCATGGGTAGGACTCCTCCCACTAGACCAGATGACTCAAAGTCATAAAATCATCATGGTTGGAAATGACCTTCAAGATCACCAGTCCAACAGTCACCCCCACACTACTGTAGCCACTAATCTCCCGAAGCATCACGTCTACCTGTTTCAATCATAGGCCCAGGAATGGCAACTCCACCATCTCCCTGGGCAACCTGTTCCCCATCCAATGTTTTGTTGAACACTTTCAGGGATGAGACATCCACAACTTCTCTGGGCAACCTTTTCCAGTTTCTCATCACCTTTCAATTAGGAAGAACTGAATGTCGTCCAGACTGAACAACCCCAGTTTTCTCCATCTATCTTCACAGGAGAGGTAGTCTAGCACTCTGATCTCCTTTGTGGCTCTCCTCTGGACTTGCTCCAACAGCTCCACTTCCTTCATGTGTCGGGGGCACCTGAACTGGACACAGTAATCCAAATGGGGTCTCATGAGAGGGGAGTAGAAGGGGAGAATCAACTCCTTTTCCTGATGGCCACACCTTTTTTGCTGGTGACAGAAGAGCTTTACAGAAAATGGAGTTTCTACGGGTCAGCACTAGCAAAGTAATTTTTAGTTATTGCTGTGTTTAACAGGCATCAACAAGTTACATTTAAATGGAAGAAGGATAGCAAGGCCACAGCTTGCCCTGCACTATGAAGTGTTCGGTGCTCCAAGAGCAAACTGTGCTGCGTAGGTTGCAGCAGGAAGCTCTTGAAATGAAAGCTGCCTGTAACACCCTAATTGACTTCCACTTCTACCACCATTATTATTTATAAATAATCTTACATTAAGAAACATGAAAGTTATAAAAAATATATGTTAAAATTAATTATATAAAATGTATTATCATAACATCTCCAAATGGCTGATCATCTTAAGTATTTGCCACATCTCTCCATAGTCACTGTGGTTTAAATAACAACAAAAAGTTTGCTAAAGTATTTCCCTAGATCAGAAATATATTAAATGACTCCGGAAGAGTATCTTCTTCCTAAATGATAATTTTTTTTTTTCTGAATGGGAGTCTATGTCACTAAATTAAAGAAGCAAAGCTATATGGAATTCTTGGTCCCTGACTTTTTACACTTCTTTTCATCCTCATGAACTTCAGGTCTGAGTCCTGGCTTTATGATGCAATTTCAAAAATGGGGTTGTTTGGGTTTTTATTATGTACTATTTCTATTCTCTACTTTTTGTTTCTTTTGTCATGCAGCTTATGTCAGTATTTTAAGAAGTTAGAAGTAAAATGAATAATTAATAAAATGAATAATTAAGTAGTAGTTAATGCAAGTAATGAAAACCAGGGCTGGCTTTCATTCTTCAGTACAACAGAAGAAAAGCCATATTCACAGCTTTAAAACCTTAGGCTTTACATGCATATGAACATGAGTATTTTTACATCAGCATCATTAATATCAAGGGAATATATAATTATCTGAGATATCAAAAAATTTAAGTTGGAGGTTATGGAGGTTTTTTTAGAGAATTCTAGCATTTTATCCACAAAGCAAAAAGAGTCTAAAGTGCTGAAATTTTAACTTTCTTTACATAGATTCACAATCCTCATACAATGCAAACAATAAATCTGTCAATCAATCAATATAATTCCAAAGTAGATGTATCACAAAGCACTGCTGAATCATACAGACTGGTTTAATTATCTCCATTGGAAGAGGGAAAAAAATACAAAAAACATCACTTAAGGTCTGTTCCTCAAATTAAAAATATCATTAAACAACTAGAATCAAATGAGCCTCACCTGTAAAATGTATTTTAGTGTGATAATTACCCACAGGCAGAGAAACATGACCAAGTACAGAACAAAACACCTTAGATGTATTCCTGTCTTTGTTACGGTTATAGGAAAAAAAAAAAAGTAAAGACTTTTTTTTTCAGCTTTTGAACTGCATTCAGAAGAAATACACACACTGCACAAAAATAGAAAGGCAACATTTGTTGCACACCTGTAGAGGAAGTTAAAAATAGATGTTTTCTATTTTGGCACTTAACATATCATATGGAGAAGCACAAATACAGAAGAGAGAAACTGAATAATTGAGACATTGAGTGACTTGGAGTTTGAAAATCTAGGCATGATGAGAGTGCAAGACAGTGTTAAACACTTAACTGTACCTTCTTCCCTGTTGACTTAGAGCTCCATGAGCTGTATCACCTGAATATACTTAACCTTTGGCTTTTATTTTCTTTTTTATTTCCCTCCTTACTTTTTAAATGATATCTGCTTCTCTGCACTGCTTTCTATTTCATTCCCATAATTTCAATGTCAGGCTCGTTTTTTCATCCTGTTGGATTAATCATTTGTTTACAGAGCTATAATAATTTTTCCCCACCATTCCAAACTAGCAAGGTCTCAGGATCTTGTACGTCATCTGAAGATTCAGAGTTTTCATATATGCTGATAGCCACAGGCTTGGAAATTTAATGGTGGGATAGATAAGACTGAGAGCCAGATGGTATTTATACATCATGTTCAGTGAATAACTGGCAACACCTCTGAGGTTCTTCCCTAAAAAGCATCTCAACAATTTTATGAACACAGATGCCTCTAGTAGTCACGCACCCCATACATAAATGAGCAAATAAGAGTATTCATGTGAGCAAAAAAACTATCAAAAGTTTGCAGAGAGCTATTGGTTGTATAGTAGTATGCCTTAGTGTACTTTAAAGCCCATGAAAAAACTAGCAATGGCAAAGTAGAGGTGGATGAACCTTCCCCAGTTTTTGATTTATCTGATGACTTTCTGGCACTTAATGCCCGCAGCATGTCCTTTTCTCAACTGTGTATCCTGAACAGTGAAACTGTTACAAAGTATGAACTGTATAGGCAAGGGAGGTTTTTGGAAAATCCCCCAAACTTGGAGATATTGCTGTATCTATTGTACTCATATCAAATATGTTTTGCAGGGAAGGAATATGACAAAATATGAATTTTAACTGGAAATAGAATATAGAAAAAATCTATATGGTACTTTGGAGTCAGTTTAGTTGGCTAAAGCTGCCATTAAGCACAGATTTGCTGAAGATACTATCTCCAGATGTAATCTTTCATCTGTAATTATTCTGGAAAACAATTTCGGTTTTCAATGAAGAGGAACAGAATTATATTGTAGTCTGGTTGAATGAGAAAAATATGGATTACACTAAGTATCATCTGGACTGTTGCTCTAGATTAAGATTGTAGAAGGCAATAGGACAATGATTTTACCTTTTTAAAGTAAGCCAAATTACATCATACCAACCAATCATCCTGGACAGCAAAGGAGTTCCTGGTTGTCCAGTGACCATCTTGCCATTTGGCTGTGGTCTGCAGTGTCAAGTGGGCTCAGCTCAACATCCAAGGCTCTATCATCCAAAATTATTGATCTAAGCACCTGGTTGGTGCCCTCATCCTCACTGTTACTCACTGCAGCTGTAAACATTTCTCTCCTGGTGGCTTTGCAAAAACCTCTGCAAGAGCATCTTGGCTTTCAAAACTGGAGCTGATTGTCAGCAAAGTGTCAAATATGAGTCCACATGCTGCAGCTCATTTGAAATGATGATCGTCGTAGCACTGACCTTGAAAATGATAAAGGCTAACTGGTAAGAGATAGATCACAGGGATTTGTATGCCCCAGGACTTTTAGATTAACATCTGCTTCTGCCCACATTCTGGGGATAAAGAGCAGAGAAGAGTCACTGAAAAAATAACATAAGAGAATCATGACAGGTGCAAAAAGGATATTCATAAAGATATAGCTGCATAGATTCAGCTATCCTGTAGGATCATATCATTAAGCAGTATTCAGATCAGATCAACTCGATGTGCCAACTATAAGAAAGGGCTAAATGCTTTGTGAATTCTAATACAAAACAATAGATGCATCAGTTCCAAGTACTTAGTGATTTTACACAGCTTTCAAGTCACATAGATGTCTAAATGTCATGAGAAAGTGGGAAAACAATTGCAAAACACCTACTTACATCACTGTCTCACTCGTAGGTTCATATTCTCCATCCCCTTCACACATCTCTCTAGCAGCCTAGTTACACTTCTGTCTTTAGACTCTGCTCATAACAAAATTTTGACTAAAGTTTGTCTAGCTTCTTTTAAAACATATATTACATTAATTATATATATTATAATATAATAAATAATATATAATAGTTATACATAATTATCTATTATATTATATTATATTATATTATGTTATACATATACTACTCATAAGGATTCTTTATACCCATCTTGGCCAGCCCTGAGAAAAGCTGGTATTCTAGCTAAACATTGTTCCATGAGGCTGTGACACCATTCTAAATTAAAATCTGTTAAAAGAATGTGCCTGCTAGAGGGAATTACCATTCTCTAGCGATAACATTTTGCATTTAACAGGTTAATCTTGACTACTTTACTTGTAGTCTAAATATCCAGAGGCTCTACCCTTTAATGTATAAATTGATTCTAGTCTGCATCACCACATCCAGTGAGCATATCTAGTTGCTCATAGAAGCCAGTGATCAATGAAAAAGTTAGTCAGATAGAAATAAAGAGATATTTCTTTTATAATTTTAATGCTATTGTCTATGACTTCGTTTATGGAAGAAAAGTTGGATCCATTCTCTTTTATCTTTGATACCATTGAGCAAGGCCTTGAGACACGAAATAATTCAAAGGCCATGCAGAAGTATTCATAAGTGTATCTCAAGTTGTCAGATAAGACAGTGGTTCTACTTGGTGTACAATCCTCGTTCTACATGGAAATATCAAGGAAACAATCACAATCCTAATATCAAGGAAACAATCCTTTCATTCTGCAAATCATAAATATTGTTAATGCTAGACCTCTAGCAATACACTGCAACAGAAAAAAAGGTGTTTTACTCACTTTAGCAGACTCTTAGTGTATATCTTAAAAAAAAAATGAATGGAAGCCCTCATTTCTTTGGCATATGATTAAAAGAAGGAGGAGACTAGAGGTTTTCACTAAGGTATAAGCAAACAACCTACAGGAATGAAGCAATAAGGATCTTTTATCTCCCCTTTTTATGACTAAGAAAGTTGTATAGCAGACATTAGCAGAGGTCCATACTTTATTCTGCTGAAAGTTTCAATTGTACTATGGTTCTCAATTCTATGTAAAAAATGTACTCCTCTGTGATCTAAAGTCTCTTAATTAAAATTTTAAAATGCTGTTTAATTTGCATTATAACAGAACAATCATGAAAGAAATGCAGTATGTACATACATTACACAAAGACAGGAAACAATGTTATTTTAAAAAAGTAAAACAAACTATTATTGTACACCCAATCCTCAATTCGGTCTATTTATATTAGGAAAAATACATATTCAATGTAAATTTTGTGAATAAAATTTATATAAGCAAATCTCTGGATTTTGTTCTCCTGTATTTCAGAGTCAAGTGACTATTCTATCTTTAGTATAAAAGTTTATTGAATAATTCAGACTGCATATAGATTTAGTAGAAATCATTAATTACACAGTAAAATCAAAAGTACGTGAAAGAATATTATACAGAAGGAATTTCTTCGCAACAGTTTAAGTCTTAAGACAGCACTTGTAAAATGTGTCTCTGTGCCTTACCAGTGAATTGTAAGTGGTAAGTTTAAAAAAAAATCATTCTAGGTTTGTTTGTTGTTTTTTTGTTATTGTTGTTTGTACTTCTTTGCGTTTGTTTGTTGTTTTTTAAAGGCACAATTTGTAGACACGATGCAGCTTCACCTCAGATCTCCACTTACTCTTCATACTGAAGTATGCATCTATAACCACTTAACTGGGATGTAAGTCTTAGAATTATCTTGGCAATATATTCAGGCTGGTAATTGGTATCACCTTGTGGATCCATTTGCTCTATACGTGATCCTTTAAATTGATCCTTCTCATAGATAACCTTAATGTATTCTGATACCCTAGAGATAATCACATATATTCTTTTGACTCCCTAGTAATCTGTCACCCTAGGTACCTTCACCAGAACCTCATTTTCAGGATAACAAAGTGAGAAATTTTCAAGCTAGATGTACAGCTTTTTTTTTTTTTTTTTTTTTTTTTCTCAGGGGTAATGCTGGAACTTCAAATAGCAGTTATAAACCATGACTTCAAAGCATAAGCATGTTAGATTTTTCCTAGAGAACACTGTCCTTGCTATTAGCCCAAGTAATGAGTCATGATAATAAACAATCTGTTTGGATCTTAAACTCACCAGACTTCAGTCAGCCCAGTTGCAGCCAAACTTTCTCTTACTCTATTGCTCGCATGACCGTCCTGAAAGTGGAAATCACTACAAGTTTGATTGATTATACCATGCCAATGGAAAATAATCACACTTGTGCAGCGTACTCCAAGCTGTGCACTTTTACAGCCTCTTTTCCCATCAGAAAAGTTTGGCACCAATATAATCTTTTGTCTCATTGTTAATCCTTATCATCTCAGGACAGAAATCTTTACTTGTCTTTCATTACTCAACAAGTCCTCAATCCCATCTCTGTCTGTGTCATGAAAGGAATATGTTAAACCAGAAGGGTGTATCTCATGTTAGTATGGAAAACCAATATGGGACCTACAATTTACAAAAGATCCACATATTTGCTGGAGGACTTTTAATTTCTTTCAACTTCCAACTAAGCTGTCATTCACATCGGAAATGAAACTATAACCAAAACCAGTCCAACATTAATGTCTAACTACTATCACTAGATAATTACCTCTTAAGGGCTCCCACCTCTGAAAAGGATTAATTTTGCCTTTACGTTAATGAAACGCACAGCATTAATCCATTTGTTTTCCACATTTCCATAAAGTTTCCTATTATTTTATGATTAGTTTATGGACACTCAAAATGGAACCATACCTACTTCTTTCTTTATGTAGTTAATTTTTTATTTCACTCATTCACTACATGAATGACTGTTCATGATTTGGTTGCATCTACCCTTTGCTAGTTAAAAAAAATGTCTGGAATGCTGGGCCAAAGATCTGCATGGTAAATAGAGTTAAATTCTACTGGCAGCCAGCCACAAGTGGTATAGCCCGTATCTAAATATTGGAGCCATTTCAGTTTAATATCTTTAGTGATAATCTGGATAAGGGGATCAAATCCATCCTCAGTGCATTGGCAAATGACTGCAGTTTGGGCAAAAATATTGATCTATCTGAGGGTAGGAAGGCTCTACAGAGTGATACGGACAGGCTGGATCAATGTGTGGATGTCAATTTTGTGAGATTCAGCAAGACAGTGTTTAAGAGATGTGGATATGATGCTTCGGGACATGGCTTAGCACTGGGCTTGGTAGAATTGACTTAATAGCTAGATTTTATGGTGGTCTCTTCCAACTGAAATAATTCTGTGATTCTATATCTAGTCATCTGGGTTACAATTCAGCTCTTTTTAAGATTTCCATTAGTCAGCATAACTAAATGTGGCAGAATGGTCATGATAATGTCCATGGCATTGTGGCAGAAACTCATGGTAATAGTTACTTGACATTGTCTAACACAGAGAAAGCTTATGAGTTTCTTCAATGTTTTTCACTGAATAAAAGCAGTATTTTGCCCACAACAGAAATGGGAAATTTCTGTACATTTGAAATACGTAAAGTATGAAGCCCACAAAAATTCTTGCAAGACTGTTATTTCTTACTTATCATATAGGCCAATAAATACATAAAAGCATATATGAATGTCTTGAAACTAAGTAAGGAAAACAGAATGAGGCATATGTTTAATATTTTTGGAGAACATATTTTAAATATGCATGAACAAAACTTACAGATGAATTGGCCATATGGTTTCTCTAGAGCAAACATAAACAAACAGCCCAAATAAAAATCTTAGAGACAGCTTTTTGAAGATGTTACTTCAATACAGATTAAAAAATGCTTAAGAGTTAGGCACTGCAGGAACACACACATACCCCAGTAACAGCAGAAAAGGAATTGTCCTACATATTCACAAATTCTGATAGCATCAGAGCACATATATGCTAAATAACCTCAATGCAATCCTCTACTCCAGAGCCCTTCACCTCACTCATCCATGACTAAATATCATGGATATATCAGCAGATATATGCTTCATGCAGCAGAGATATCATATCTCTGCTGTCTGGAACCAAGGCAGCAGAGATAGCACAAAATAATTCAAAGCTATATCTGCAGAGCCAAACTCCAATGTCTAGCAAATCTATGAAATAATGCATTATTTCAGTAAATTTTGTAATCCAAAATTAATACTGGTGTATGGTATTAGTTTGGGACCAACTTTTTGCAACACATCCAATTGAAAAAACTTCTTGCAATACAGCCAATTCAGTCTCCAAGCCCAGAAAAAAAAAAATAAATCATGAGATCAGCAGAATTGAGTGAGAAATGGCCAGTGAGATAAGAAAACAATCAGTCAAAAGAAAATTCTCTTACCTAGAAGGTCGATTCCAGCAGAAGCACCATGAGCCACAGACATATTAGATAAGAGAATTCTTATTTTCAAGAAATTATTTCCTGCATTTGGAAATCTGGCAACATACATAGCTTTACAATATTTTTAAAATAAAACTAGAACATAGAAGTTCTGTATAAAGACCAGTTCGGTGAATTATATTTTAGAGTGAGGTCTGGAGAAGATAAAAAGATGTTTGAGTCCTAAAAGGTCAGTGCTTCAGGCAACTTTAATTGAGGAATATCTAACTTTTGCTGTATTAGTGTTTGTTAACTTCTTTGACTTTTTCATCATTTTGTCCAAGATTTCAGTGATAACAACCATGGACTTTGTTTTATTTATCAGCCAGGTCACCTGTGCAACTCTTCTGGCATCATGTTTAATTACATTCACCCTTATGGGCAAAGCAAGGCCACTGATGACATATGAAAGATAGAAAATGAATGTTAATTTTTCTAAACAACTCTTCTAACGACAGGCTATTTTTATTTCAACGCATCTGTGGCCTTTTCATTTAGCCAGTGTTAAACATGTTGATAATTTCATCCTAATTCAGTAAATCACAGACAAAATTGACATATTTTGATACTGGGTTTAAACTTTAATGTTTTTTTCAAATTGTATGTTAACGTCTTGCTCACTAAGGGGACAGATCATTGCAGGTTTTGAACAAGATAGAGTGTTAATGTTCCAGATGTTACAAATGATTCACATGATTTTTCTGCTGCTATGGTTGTGCAATATAGTAGAACCAGACTGAATACACAGTGGCAGAGAAAATACTGAAAAAACTATGGATCCAGTTTAGTATCACAAGAAGCTGACACTCCATCATCATATGAGTAAGCCAGGTCTGATTGACTTACTAGCTTGAAAGATCAAGTCTTATTGCAGCCTTGCAGTAAGCAAAAGTTGGGTTAGAATGTGTCTCACATCCAGACACTGCAAAAAGTTCTCTTTAATGAGTGTGATAACATTGAACTTCTCTTTGGGCTACGTAATGCTTGCAAGATATGGCACAACTTACAGTTTTAAAAATGTAAATATACTACATTCCTAGTTATACTTTCAGCCAAAAGTCTATCCAATACATTGGATATAATAATAAAACAGTTTTAATAAACATTAAAACTAAAGTGCCCTAACTGATTGCAGAATTCAATATATTATGCAAATATTTATATTTTTAAAAAAGAATAATCTGATCTGATATCTCTACAACACAGATTCAATCTCTAGGACAATTTAGCATGCATATTTTCTCAAAGTTCTTATATTTTTTTCAGTCAGGAATGAACAGAGTGTAATTAGCAAGGAATTAGTCATTCTAGATTCACTGATTCATCTTAGCTGTGTTTTAAATAAAGTATTAATCTACAGTGCAGAATATGCTATGTATCTTAATTTTAAAATGATTTAGGAATATTAAATGCACAGCAATGCTCTCTAATACAGTACAATTGGCATTAATATTCCAAGAAAATGTACAAACAATACAATCAAAAACAATTTTTACATTTTTAATAAAATCAAGGGAAACATGATATGTGATGGCATCTTGGAAAAGACAGGGAAAAAGTAATTTTTCATATTACACCAAAGAATTTTAGCACCATATCTGATTAATATGGATGCTCAGTCATACATTTTCCTACCCATAGCAATGGAACTGTTCTAATCCCATTTGCATTACTACAGAGAGGTAAATATTCTCAAACACTGAGCAGTTTCAGTTAATATCAGCAAAGAGTGGTAAAACAGCTATTTTGCATCTTGAAAGATAGCTTTTGCTGTAAATTACATATTAGAAGAAACAGGATAGGATATGTCACTACATCAGTGTCACAGAGTATTATGATCTGTCCCAATATCTGACTGACAGACTATAGATATGATGTGTCACAACAAAAGTAAAAGTATGAACAGACAGGCAGCACCCCAACATATCCAAATATTTTTTTAATATGTGCAGTTACTCAATAAAGGAAGACTATGTGAAGCAAAACCTAATCTTTTTTCAAAAATGAAATGACTAACCAAAGGTCCAAACCTTGAGAATCTGTAAGTAGAACAAATCTGAAAAGATTTGTGAACGGATCATTACTTAAGATTAGGACCAAATTAATTGAAAAACATGCTTTCTACTGTTTTGCTGCATTTTGTCAAATAATTTTTTTTCTTAAACTCTAAAAGCCCAAGAAAAGACCATTGAATGAATCTGCTGTGACAGAAGTGATTAAATAGAATTATTCCAAATCAGTTATTTTCTATAATCTAAGGTTATACTTCTCAGGAGAGTCTTTGAAAAAAAAATGTTTTCTGTAAGGATGCACTGTTGCGTAATAAAACCTTAACTGTACTGATTTATTTTAGAAAAAAAATGACTCAGAGTAAACAGTTATTACTTTTCCTCTCTCATCTTCATCACTTACTACATAACCTCATTGATTAACTAAAATATGCCAAGACAGATGGAAAGATCACAGAAATAACTTTAAATTAGCACTAAATCAAAGCCTTACTAATACCTTAATTTTAGATACACTACACTTCATTTTGAACAGCAGTTGGAGTGTAATTAGTGCAATTTAACAAAAAATTTGAATTATTTATTGACTGAAGAACTGTTCAGCATGGAAACTAACTCCACTAAATCTTTTCTTTTCAAAAAAGAGGGAACAGGCAGAAATTTCAAAATAACTTCATTTCTAGCTCTCCCATTACACAGGTACTGTCCAGGTAGTGTAAAATACAAGGAAGGACTGTGAGATTGTTGTGACGTGAAAATACAAGTCAATACAATAGTCTTCTTTCAACCAAAGTTGGCAAGATTTATCCTTGTCTAGTTACAAAACCTTGTGACAAACAATGAGAACTTATCACAGGTCTGTTGATGTCCAAAGCAAATCACCTAAGGCAAAGCAAGATCACAGAAATGCATCCAGACGAATCTTGAAAGTGCTTAGAAGGAGAATTCACAACCTCTTTGGGCAGCCCGTTCCAGTGCTTTGTCACACAGATTAAAAAGTTGTTCCTTATACTGAGGTGGAACTTCCTATGTTACAGTTATTATCCATTGCGCCTCATCTTATCACACAGCATCACTGAAAAGAGATGGGTCCCTTCTTCTTGAGACCCAGCCTGACTACCTTGATGTCCTGTACATGCTGTATAGTGGAATTCAAGATGATCTGTTCCATGATCTTCCCTGGCCCTGAGGTCAGAGTAACAGGTCCCTGGATCCTATTTGTGGCCCTTCCTGAAGATGTGAGTCAGATTTACCAGCCTCCATTCCACTGGGACCTTTCCAGTTACCCAGGACTACCAATAGGTTATGGAGAGGGGCTCCCTTTATATTTCTTTAATTAAAAACAGGATGGATGAAAGAAGGTACAGTTCTATATGTGCTTCTTGGTCTTGTCTTTCCAAGGAGTAAAGCTTGCCACTTTTGTCTGGGGCTTCCTCCTTTTGAGGACAAATTATGAAAGTTTAATTTGTAAAGGATTAATAAAATAAAAAATAAAGCTGATATTGCAAATATAAGCTAATGTCTTTGAATTATTCAATTATTTTGTCCTATGACTATTACATGAGGACTTTTTGCTGACAAATGACATGCCTTAGAACATAGCCAAGGCTGCTTTACCCAAAATAATATCTGAATTTGTTTGTTGTTTGCTGACTGATTGTTGTTTGCTGACTGTCAACAGTCAGAGAGACTGTTGACTCAATGGTGTAGTGCATTATTCTTCAATCTCCATTAAAGCTTTTTGAGAATGCAATGAAATTACCTTAATAACCTTGGCTATCCTGCTTTGGCAGGGGCATTGGACTAGATGAACTCTGGAGGGCCCTTCCAGTGCCTAGCATTCTATGATTCTATGACCTCTTGTTCTGTTAACAGATTCTTGTCCTTATTCAAAAAATCTGTATAATTCTGTCTTTTAATTTTTATCAAATGAAAATTTAACAATGGATAAAGCATTTGGGGTCCTTTTTCGCCTTCCTTTCTTTTGTAAATAACCCCTTTGATAACAGATGAGAGGTAAGACAGGAATTAATCTGCCTCTAACAAACAGTGATAATATAAACAGTCTGCTATGGCTATGAGCATATTGTAAAATAAAAAGAAAATCACAATCTTTTGTTTCATAAAACAGTGATACAACAATGAATTCAGAATGACAACACTCAAAATTCAGGACTTCATACCCCAGATCTGTAACAATGTACATGATTATATATTTTACCTTTATTACTCTTATTCCACTGCAGTACCAAATTAGAAAAGAATGAAAAGAGAGTTCTATACTCCCTCTGTAATTTTGCCAATTAATTCTGTATATTTTTATTTAAAATTAATTTAGCTTTCCATGTCAACCTTGCTGAAATTAATGCCATATCTTTAAAAAAAAAGAGATTATCTGTGTTGTTAGATTTTTCACATAATTGTACAAATAAGTTTAAAGGCAGCATGTAGGTAAAGTTGTAAGCACATGACATTTTTTGCAGTAAATGTTTTTTATTATGTTGAAGCACGCATAAAACCCCTGCTATATATTCTAATTCTATTCCATATGTCACTGAGGGCTTGAATTCTACCACTAACTAACCTAACAGCAAGAACCACAACTTTTTTTACAAACTACTTTATGGTTATGTAGAGATCCATTTAATCATTACAATTAATATGTTTAAATCCACCACGTTGTAATAAATACTTCGAAATTTAGGAAAAAAAAACCTTAGGAAACTCAGGGAGAAAACTATTCACTGACTGAACGGGCAGATTGGGTCAGATATGATCAAGAACTTGTGTACACAACTGTATACCTGTTCATAGCACATTTAACGTTTCAGATCACACTTAAGGCTTGTAAAATATAGTAGGAAATGTTTCCTGCTCTTAAAGCAGTTATTCCTCTTTGTGCCTTTTATTGCATAAAAGTTATATAGTTAAGAGCAAATGCAGCTTTTCAGCATTTGCTGTTCAAATAATTGTGCAAAAGTAAAACTCAGCGTTCCAAGGGGAAAACTTTCAACTCAGCTTTCCATGTTCACTCATTTGGAGAAATAGAAAGCTGTTTCAAAACAATTTATTTCGCTTTTCCAGTTAATCAGTAACTGAAAACATCTTTCTGTTTTGTTGCATTCTTTTTTTCACTGGCAAGAGACAATAATAATACTATAATTTCATTTTATGATAGACCCAGAGGTTTCTCTCCCTAACAGCCTTCTCAGACTTTCAGCATCATTGTAATGATTGCAAGCCATGAATACCTCCTGTAGTGTTCAAGGTAGCTTCATTTTATAACATAACACATTTTTATAAGCAAGTGACAATTCCCTGTGTTTTCATTTCTAAAAAATAATTTAGAATGTATATTATGAGTTCAAATAAATACATTAACTAATAAAATTGCAAAGGAAGGTCTGATTTTTTTCTTCTATGAGATTGTTTGTTAAATTTCTGTTGCATTTCATTGCAGTGTTCCAAGAAACTAATAAAATATGGTGAGATATAAAGATCTGTAAGAGTAAATAGTATCAGCTATTGGAGGCTTGGAAATTGAAAATAAAATAAAATAAAATAAAAAGAAGAGAATGAAACTTTTCCACTTAAAGATGGCTTCGTGTTTTTCATCTTGGAAATCTATACTGAAATGCCAGTCCTCTCCTAGCTAGAATGTTTCTGAACCATAGCTCATCTAATTTCTAAATTATAGTTTGTTTCTGAAGTATGGTTCTTCCTAATCTTGAATACAGAGGAAACAGTTAGGTTCCTCTAGGCTTATAGGTGCTCATTTCTTCCAAACCAAGAACATTATAATGGAATATCAGTCACCTGGCTGTGCTCATCCATTTTTTCAAGGGAACTGCTGTCTTCTGTCTATAGAAGCATAAGTTGTCCATCATCAGTTCCTGGCAGCCAACATATCATTATTTGAAAGACTACAATGAAGACCAAGAAGAGTAAAATATCCAGCTCTGATAATCTGCTGTTAAATAAGTGCAGACTTAGGGGATTTTCTATTGCAAAGGGCAATGGAGTTCATAAGCCAGGTTTCTAACGATTCATGTAGGGCCTAATTAGAAATGGAGACTTCAGAAATGAATTAGAAATTAATTTCTTCAAATCCAATAAAATATAAGTAAGTCTCATGCCAAGAATCTTTCTGTGATGCAAAAAAGAAAGAGGAGGTGAGGCAGAGAGACAAGGGGAGGGGAGGTAATGGAAGATATTTGCATAATGTTAACCTGAGCTATTGATCTTTCCTTCATTTTCCTGTGTGTGAGCAATTCCAGTCAAACTTACCATAGTGATATGAAACTACACTGACTAATAAACTGTTCTAAACTTAAAACTAATTGTATCCTCTAATCAGGAACCAGTGGTATTTCATGGTGTTCAGCTGGCAACTGCTAACTCGTTTCTCAGCTATTTAAGTCCATGGAATGCTTTCAGCCATTATTACTGATCAGTAGCAATCTATCTATCTATAATTTTTTGTACTTCTACTCCTACAGGTGTTGTTTTTCTCCGTTCCTTCAGTGGCAGGGAATGGTGAAAGGAATAGTAATGCTCACCTGATGAACATGGGGTTTAGATGTTGGTTCCATAAGTTGAATCTTGGGTTTTATGATCATGAGGTTGGAGAATATTCTGTTGGGTGTATGCTATAGACTACCCACCCAGGATGAGGAGGCAGGCAAGGCATTCTACAAGTGGCTGGCAGAGGTCTCACAAACTCTAGCCCTTGTTCTGATGGGAGACTTCAAGCTACCAGATGTCTTTTGGAAGCATAACATAGCAGAGAGGAGATAGACTAGGAGTTTCCTCAGGTGTGTGGAAGGTAACTTCCTGACACAGTTGGTAAGGGAGCCTACCCGAGGAGATGCCTCTATATCTGCTGTTCACAAATAGGGAAGGACTGGCAGAAAACGTAGCAGATGGGGGCAGTCGGGCTTAGAGACAACAAAATAGTGAAGTTCTCAGTCCTAGATAAAGTAAAAAGTGGGGTTAGCAAAAACTCCACCATGGACTTCTGATGAGAAGACATTGGCCTACTCAGGATACTGGTTGAGAGAATACCTTAGGAAATGGTCCTAAAGGACAAGAGGGTCCAGGAATGCTGAACACTATTCAAGAGGCACACGAGGGCACACGAGAAGGCTGTCCCTATACAACAAAATGGCAGGGAAGATGACTGGTCTGACTGAACGAGGAGCTTTCACTGGGACACAGGAAAAAAATCCAAAAAACTTTAACTCCTTTGGAAAAGGGGCAGCCATCTCAGGACGAGTACAGGGATCTAGTTAAGTCATGTAGAGAAAAAATTAGAAAGTCAAAAGCCCAGGTGGAGCTCAATCTGGCCACTGTCATAAGGGACAACAAAAAAAGTTTTTACAAACACTTTAACAACAAAAAGAGAGACAGGGAGAATCTCTATCCTTTATTGGATGTGGGGGGGAACATTACAACCAAGGATGAGAAAAAGATTGAACCACTTTATGTCTTCTTTGTCTTCATCTTCATTAGTCAGACCAGCCACTCCCAGGGTGTTCAGGACCCTGAGATGGAAAATAAGGACAGAGAGCAGCACAACTACCCCCTTAATCCAGGAGGAATCAGTTTCCAACATTGTACAGCACCTGGACACTTATAAGTCCATGAGGCTGAATGGCATCCACCCAAAAGGATCACGAGAGCTGGCAGAGTTTACCAAGCCTCTCCCCATCATTTACCAACAGTCTTGGCTAACAAGAGAGGTCCTAGATGACTGGAGGCTTGCCGATGTGACACCCATCTACAGGAAGAGCCAGGAGGAGGACCCAGAGAACTCTAAGACTGTCAACCTGATATCAGTGTCTGGGAAAATTGTGGAGATGTTCATGTTGAGTGTATTCACGTGGTATGTACAGGACAGCCAGGGGATTGTGCCCAGCCAGCATAGATTCAGGAAAGCCAGGTCCTGCTTGACCAACATGGTCTTTTTCTATGACCAGCTGACCCACAAGTGAAAGGCTGTGGACACTCTCTATCCAGAGTTTAGTAAAGCCTTTGACACCATGTCCCACAATGTTCTCCTACAGAAGCTGGAAGCTCATGGCATAGATACATGTACTCCTTTCTGGGTTAAAAACTGGATTTATGACCAGGCCCAGAGAGTTGTAGTCAATGGATCTATATCCATCTGGTGATCAGTGAACAGCAGTGTTCCTCAGGGCTAAGTTTTGAGGCCAGTCCTCTTCAATATCTTAATTAGTAATCTAAATGAGAGGACTTAGTGCTTCCTCAGCAAGTTTACAGGTGACACCAAGTTGGGTAGGAGTGTTGATCTGATTCAGGGTAGGAAGCCTGTGCAGAGGGACCTGACCAGGCTGGATCAGTAGCCAAGGCCAATAATATCAAGTTTAAAAATGCCAAGTGACAGGTCCTACACTACAGACCTGTGCAACAGTCCAGGCTTGAGGAGGAGTGGCTGGGAAGCTGCCAAATAAAAACATCCTGGGGCTCTTGGTTGATAGCTGTATCTCATATAGTGGAATACAAATAAGCAGTATGCCCAGGTGGCCAAGAAGGCCAACAGCATTCTAGCTTTTATCAGCAATAGTGCGGTCAGAAGAAAAAAGAAGTGGTTTTGCCCCTTTGCTAGCCAGTACACCTTGAATACTGTATTCAGTGTTGGCCCCCTCACTACAAGAAAGACATTGAGCTGTTGGAGCAAGTTTAGAGAAAAGCAACCAAGCTGATGAAGGGTTTGGAGAACAAAAGTTTTCTTCACAGAAAGAGTGGTTAAACATTGGAACAGGCTGCCCAGGTGAGTGGTGGAGGCAGCATGCCTAGAGGTGTTCAACAGATAGGTAGATGAGGTGTTAAATTGGATGATTTAGTGGTTATGGGTTATAGGGTGGACAGTTGGACTTTATGATCTTAAAGGTCTTTTTCAACCTTGATGATTCTATAATTCTTAAAAAACAAACAACCAAAAAAACCCAAACAAACAATCACTAAAGTGTATCATGTATCATAGGCCATTAACTTCAATTCTTTAATTATAGTTCTGAGAAACCCTGGAACAAATATCTGGAAGGTAATGAGTATGACTGGCAGAAGCCGTGGACTAGTCAAGAGGAAATCATGGCAAACCACCTCATATCTTTCTGTAGCAGGCATCTTAGATTAAGTAAAAATAGTTGATACAGCATATCCTTTCATTAATAAAGATTTTTATAGCCACACATTATTTGCTGGAAGTTGAGACAGCATATTTTAAAGAGGTACAAAACTGAGTAACACTTGTCTATATAACTGTAATGAAAAATTCAATATAATCAGGGAACAACTAATAAACTTTCTGCAGCAGTCAGTGCAAAGTCTAGCTGTGTTCAAGGCTTCATTAGAAACTATGATAACAATATACAATGTCAGTGTAAGATAAGTTCAAAACAAGACTAAAACTCAGCTGAACCTATTTGATTTTTATCTACAAAATGGTTGATGAACTACAGTTTTCCTGTATTGCATTTGCAAACATACTGAAACTATGTTGGCTGCGGCTACTTGTAGAATGAATTAATTTTAAATAACTTTTGAAAAAATTGAAGCATTTTTCTGAAATTATTAAAGTTCTTTAACAATATAAGCAATGATAAAATTAATTAATCAGTAACCAGCTAACCTGATTTGGACTGTTTGTTCTACAAAAATTGGTCTGAAAGTGAATCAAAGCCATCCTACAGTTTAAGGGAAAGAGAAAATAACTAACTTCATACTTCACTACGATAACAACAAAAACACACACAAAACATGTGAAGTAATATTTGGATTCTAGCTGTGTGTAGTAAGAGCTCATTTGATATATACATCTTAATTTTGGCATTATACTTCAGAGTAGATGTAAAGCACTCTGATAGAGATTATAAAGATGCAACTTTCATCATCACCTATGGGCAAATTACACGCTTAATAATTTGAGTGGAGAGAGGCCAGGACATCCAAGGAAACAGTAAAGAAAGAGAAAGCTGAAAGATGACTTGGAGTTCCTCCACTTGTATTTTCCACTGGGTTAAGGTTTACACCAGTCTCAGCAACACACAGCCAGCTATCTTTTGGGTTCTTCTCTCTGTTATTCTTATTACTATAAGCACATGAGCCACACTTCAACAAGAGTGCTTTAGAGTTTTAGAAAAGGTGGAAAACCTTTGAACAAGTTACCACAATAGTTAAAAATAGTTAAGTAGTTAAATGTTGCTACTTTCCAACTTGCAAAAAGAAATAATAAGATTTAGATTATCACCTCCTAAATCACTACTTGTGATAAGATCTACATCCTTTTTCCTCAGATCAAAGAGGTCCATATTTTCATCAATTTTCTGCCAGAAAGTGTCTTAAACAAATATGATACCAAGCATAGCAAGAGCTGATACTATTTAAAAAATGGTAAGAACAAGATGGCAGATTTTCTACCTGCATAATGCTAGTGCTTCTAGTTTTTTCTTATTTTGTCTCTGGCAATATACAGAGTTTATAGAGCACACAAGCAGAAACTTCTAGTTTGCAACAACATTGAGAAATTTGTGTTTCCTGACTTCCACAGAGAATATAAGGTTTGTGAACCATAGTAAAAGAGAGGAGTTATGCAATGGAACTTCAAGATGAATTTCCCTTGGAGAGATGCCATAATTTTCAAATATCGGCTTTTAAATTATTAGAAATAGTTAATTTGACATCAGAATGCCTGAGTAAAGCCATTTTTGTAATTGTGCAGATAATAATATAATTAAAATATATTTTGCCTTGACAGTAAGCAAAGAATTACCTTGCTTAAGTTGCCATGATTTCATGGCATCATGAAATGTTAGAATTGAAGCTTCATCTCTATTTTTCTAAATATATTATATTCCCTTACCTTTTGGGTAATATGCCACAGCCCAAAATGAAATATAGCAAAAGGAACAATAGCTTGTGTTTGGTTTATTTTCTGAGTAATTTATTTTTCTTTATTTTTGTTGCTTGCAGAAAGGCAGTTCAGACCAAGCTTCACATACAGTCCAAAATCAGGCCATGAGAACTCTTTTATATGCAAAATTATGGTGGAGTAAATAATTTTGATCTGTAGTGGACTGATGTTTTCTGTGAGATCAAGAATTTAACATCAGACTTGAGACCCCTCCCTGGTTTTTCAGTAACTGCATACCAGGGGTTCATAGATAAGGCAGGATTTACTTGCCCTCTGGATGGCCTTCTGGGCATACTGGTTCCATGTGACAGTATGTCCCAGGCATAAAAGAGGTAGGGAAATGGAAGAAGGCAGGGAGAATGACTTCTGGGTGATCATTGTGCTTTCCACAGAAAGACTCCTGTTAAATTTAGGTCTTTCAACTACTCTAAATCCCACTCTGGGTCCTGCTGATAAGTTTAATTTCATAAGTTAGTTGTATTTGTATGTCTATAGTGGGATGGTGCAATAAACTATCTCTAATATGTTTATAAAGAGCTTTAGTTGTGATTTCTTGCTGAATCCTGGACCAAACAAAAACATATTGCATGACAAGGATCAGATTCAGCAATTCCTCAATGGAACTTGCTAGTGGGGTGCTGCTACGTGGGTTGTTTCTGTTTCTGAGACTATTGAATTAGTGGGACTCGTTGGTGGAGTGTTGCTGGGCAAGGTGCATTACCATAGGGAATGGTAAGGGAAAGGGTATTTCCCACTCCCACCCTCTGGCTTTTTTGGTTGGTCAGGTTTATATTGATAATTTTTGAGTTCAGTGTAATTTGTGGGGTTATTTTCTGTGTCCTATTCTTGTGTGTGTGTGGTGTGACCAGTGTAGATGGCTGCTTGTGAGTCCCCACAGTCCATCTAACATGCAGAGATTCTTCCTCAGGAATGCTGTGAGCAGCACTAGCAGGAGAAAAGTATCAGCACAGTCACAGAAAAGTTTTGAGTGGGAAAAGGAACTCTGGAATACTCTACGGGATTGGTGGAAAACATGTACTTATGTGCCCCCCCCTGAACCATGGAGACAGAAAGACCCTATGGAAATGTTAAAGTGCTAGGAACAATTTAGTGGAAACAGCAGACAGAAAAAGCAACACAGCTGGGGGTATAGGGGGTGCCTATAAAGTGTTAACAAGTGATTACTAGATTACAGGCAGTATGAGCCAGAAAAATCAAGCAGAGTCAGGCTCTACTACAGATGACAGATCAAAGAGAGCACTTAGAGGAAAAAGGCACTAAATTAGCAACACCATATGCATGTAGTGAAAAGAAAGCAGGGGAAAACATTCATGCCTGTAGGTTCAGGCAACTGTCACTAGTCCAGACTGGGATCCTGAAACTTGGGATGGTGATATTTGGGATAAAGATTTTAGTGAAGATGTAGGAAAGAGTAATGCAGAGTGGGAGAGGAGTGTGTTTCAAACAGAAGGAAAGTGGGCTGCACCTGTACTTTATAGGAAAGCGATTTGTACAGGTCCAGGACAAACAGAGAGGCAAGATGAACTAACATTTTATCCCAGGGTATAAAAAGAATCAGTTGAGCAAATATAAACAGCAACTGGAAGAGAAGCCTCAAGCATGGTTGGTGTGGCTGATGGAGGAGGGTGCAGAGCCTGTTCTGCTTGATAATGAAGATGCAAAAATATTCATGGGGCTAACAAATGATGTTTCCGTACAATCTGCCCTTCAGCAGGTTGATGGAAAAGGATGAAACTTAGTTGATATCATAGCAGAAAGACTTGCTGATTGCCACACTATTGATGGTGTTTGGCTGGCATCCAGCTCTGACTGGACAATGCTTTGCCAAGCCTGTAATCTGTTGAAAGATAAAGCGACAAAATTAGCTGTGTAACTTGGGCATCCAGAATTGTTTATGAGACAATGAATGCTGCCAGGCATGAGAAATAAATTACTGGAAGTATGCCCAGTAGCCAGGAACCGATATTTGATCCCCTTATTGATGGCAGAGAACAGTAATCCTATAGAGGATGTAATAAAAAAAATGCAACAACCAAGCGATTTGCCAGGTATAGGTGTAGAGCAGCTTACTCAAAAACCCTGGGCACATCAGAAGCTGCAAAATGACAGGAAAGAAAAAGCCTAGTGAACAAACCAAATTGTTTCGCTCACTCATACAGAAAAGTGTAAGTAAACAGAAGATTTGCGGTGAACCAGTCAAAGTTTTGTGTTGGTTGATGTGGCAACACAATGTCCGTGCCACACAGACAGAAATACAGCAATTCCCTGACAGGCAGGAAGCACTAGAGTCCTGGGAAGATATGAAGCAAACTGTTCTCCACTTCAAGCTGAGAAAGAGGTTGCCCTCTGCCTTCCAACAGTTGCCCACACGACTCATCCAAAACAGGCACAGGGCTTGGCCAAACTCTGGCCTGTGATGCACTTCATTGTAATATTGTTCATAGAGATAATCATCTGTTTGTAACCTATAATATTTTTGGGGCCGCCTGAAATTAACAAATGGCCTGAGCCCTAGTAGACACAGGAGCAGAGGTCACAATCATACATGGGAACCCGGGTAAACATAAAGGTTAGGCAACACTAGTATGGGGCTTAGGAGATCAACCTATCCAAGGAAATCTCACTCAGATAGCTCTGAAAATTACTGACTTGCCAAAGCAAATATTTCAATTTGTGATTGCCATGACACACGAGTATATTCTTGGAACAGAAACATTATGTGCCTGATAATTGAATATTGATGGCACTTGGTAGACCTTTGGGTTTGCCTGTGGTTAGGTGATCCAGGTAGGACAAATTGTGCAAGAAGCTGACATCCCAATAGGTACCCAATTAGTAAATTTGAAGTAATATCATATACTGGGTGGAGATGATGATATGTAAGCCACAATTAATGATTTAATGGGAGCCGGGGTAATCCAATATGCCCATTCTCCACTCAGTGCTCCCATCCGGCCAGTAAAGAAGCCAGATGGTAGCTGGCCCATGACAGGTGTCAATAAGGTGACCTCATCTGTCAAGGTCTGTAACTATTATTATTTTATATTTTGTTTATGAGGAAATACTAGCCACTGCACATAAATGCCCCACAAATTGCAAAAGTAACCAACCTTAACATTTAGGCAAAATAAAACAGTTTATTTAAGGGAAAAGGCACCAAGTTAGTAATGGTTCTCAGGAAAGGGTTAATAGTGGGGGGAAGTCAGAGAAAATAGGTTTTAAAGAGATGAATCACCAGCTTTTAAGAAAAGGAAAACAACCAAACACAACAACAACAACAACAACCAAAAACCAACCAAAAAAAAAACCCCACCAAACAAATCCCAACAACCAAAACCCCCAAACAACCCCCAGATTTGCACTTTTTCAACCTCTGAGGTTCCCAGAGAATTGGTATCTCGCCACCAAGGTCACTGTCTCATTGAAGCCGATGATGTCAAAGGAAGAGGGAGAGACTAATTCAAGAGGAAGTGGAACACAATTTTCTCCTTTTTCCTCTGAATTTTATAGCCAAAATATTTATGCCTTTCATCAATGATTGCCAGAGATTGCAACCTGGTAACTACAGGCCTTCCAATTTGCATTAGCTGTCTGGCAGCTTTGTATCAGGAGTCTGATTTACATTTTATCAGTCTGCTAGGTGGCTGTTACCATATCAAAGGAGAGGGGGGTCTGCTGCTGAAAATAACTTTGTTATCTTTTGAAGAGTGTAGACAGAGCAAATGGCACCATCTCATGCCAGCTTGTATGCGATTTTGCTGATTCAAGAGACATTGTTTTCAGTTTACTGACTTGGCCATGACATTTCACACTGTGGCTCCTGAGTCAGCATACATATCCCATTTTGTGTGGTTATTTTGTAATCTGTACCATGTGGCTCTTTTTGGATTCTGTGCCTTTGGCAGGTCAGCTCATCTTTGATGTCTCCCACCCAGGGGGCTGACTGGAGCCATCCCTTCCCAGCAGCATTACCTGCACAAAGGCACGGGACATTCCACCGAACCACACAGCTCCCCTCAGTATATGTCAAGGTCTTTTTCTGGCTTAAAAGTCAATAACTTCCATGTTGGGGGAGGAAGGAACAGTCCATTTACCACATTTTTTGCTATTCCCATACCATTCCAGGCACAAGATCAGTTAACATTTAGTTGGTATGGAAATCAGTATACTTTTACTGAGCTACCACAAAGGTATAAACACAGCCCCATTTATGGCCACCAAGCAATACAAAGAACACTAGACAAAGTGGGAATACAGTGACATCCAGAGGTCCAATTGTGCAGTATATTGATGACACCTAGTCAGGAGGTGGTAGATGAACAACTAGCCCACACTTTGAAGGCAGGCAGCTGGGCAATAAACCCTCAGAAAATCCAAGGACCCACCAAAAGTGTAAAATACCTTGGTATCATGTAAACAAGAGATTCCAGAACAAGTGCAAATCTGTATTTGAGACTGTCCAACACCGGAGACCAAAAGACAAGTGCATCGGTTTGGGGGGATGGTGATGTTTGGGTGGGCATATTTATCAGGACTAGCTGTAGTTCAAAAGCCTTTGTATAAGGGTATGCAGAAAAAAGCACACTTTGAGTGGGAACAGTCCCAGCAGGGGGATTTCAAAAGGCAAAGACATTAATTCAGGGGTATAAGTAGTTACACCCTATTATGCCAGGTCCTGATGAACTACATGTGTCTCAAGAAGCTGACATGGCTTTGTGGAGTCTATGGCAATTACAAGAAGATCATCATGAGCCAGGAATGTGCCCTTGTGGCCAAGAAGACCAATGGCATCCTGGGGTGCATTAGAAAGGGTGTGGTTAGTAGGTCAAGAGAGGTTCTCCTCCCCCTCTATTCTGCATTGGTGAGGCCACACCTGGAGTATTGTGTCCAGTTCTGGGCCCCTCAGTTCAAGAAGGGCAGGGAAGTGCTTGAAAGAGTCCAGTGCAGAGCTACTAAGATGATTAAGGGAGTGGAACATCTCCCTTATGAGGAAAGGCTGAGGGAGCTGGGTCTCTTTAGTTTGGAGAAAAGGAGACTGAGGGGTGACCTCATCAATGTTTTCAAATATGTAAGGGGTGAGTGTCAGGGAGATGGAGTTAGGCTTTTCTCAGTGGTGACCAGTGATAGGACAAGGGGTAATGGGTGTAAATTGGAGCATAGGAGGTTCAAGTTGAATATTCGAAAAAATTTTTTTACTGTAAGGGTGACAGAGCCCTGGAACAGGCTGCCCAGGGGGGGCGTGGAGTCTCCTTCACTGGAGACATTCAAAACCCGCCTGGACATGTTCCTATGTGATGTACTCTAGGTGGCCCTGCTCTGGCAGGGGGGGTTGGACTAGATGATCTTTCGAGGTCCCTTCCAACCCCAAGGATTCTATGATTCTGTGATCATAGACCTTTGGGATTCTAGTTCCATAAGGCTCACTAGTGCTGAGTACTGCTATACCACATTCGAAAAACAGCTCTAAATGTTGGGTCATGAAGTGCTTATTCAATCTCCTTCACCTGTAGCATCATGGGCTACTGGACCTGTTAGTACTCATAAGATAGGAAGTGCACAGGGAAGCTACTGTTCCAAAGATGATGTGGTATATGCAGTGCAAAGCTGGGTCTGCATTTCCTACATACATTGCACAAACAAGTGACACATGGGGTAGAAGGAGCCCCTGACACTCAGCAGCAGGTGCAGGAAAATTGTCAGATGGGAAAATGGGGTGTGCCATATGAACAATTAACTATAGAACAATATGAAATGGCATGGTTCACTGATGGCAGTCATAGTGTTCAAGGAAAATGGAGGCTGTGGCATATAATCCTGTCACTCAAACCCAACTGGTAATGACCAATGAAAAGGGGAGAAGTCAATTAGTGGAATTGCTGGCTGCGTGGCAAGCCACTTGTGTCACGCCAGTAAATCATATCTGCCATACTTACATGGACTCCTGGGCAGTGGCTTGGGGGCTAGTACATTGGCTAACCAGGTAGAAAAGAGATGATTGGCAGATAAGTAAAGAATGTTTGGGGAAAAGAAATCTGGAAAAAAATTGATAGAGCTTTACAGGGAAGGGATCTGTGGGTATTTCATGTTGATGCACATACAACTCAACAAATGGAGACAGCCCTCAAGCAGATGCTTTAGTAAAAATATGTAATGCTTCAATGGAGACAGATCAGGCTATGGCAAGGTGGGCCCATAAAAAAAAGTGGTCAGAGGGGCCAAGAAGCTACTATAACATGGAAACAACAAAGAGGTGTTCAGCTGCCACAGGTGGTTAACACAAGTGATTATGACTACCTGTGAGACCTGCACACTCCTCAGACAGCAGGAGGCACTCTCCCAAGGAGGAGAGAGAAGTGTGGCAACTAGACTATGTAGGCCCGTTTCTAGGACATCAACGCCAATGCTGTGTATGTGTAGCAGTAGATAGCTATTCTGGGCTGATCTTAGCTATAGCAAGTCACTATGCTAATGCGTACTACTATTTGCTGTCTAGAAATTACTGAGTTACATTATGGAACATCCATTGAAATTAGCTCTATCCTGGCCCAAACTGGGACACTGAATCACAGCAGAAATAATACTAGATCACTAAAGGATTCCAATACTGTATACTAAAATTAATATTTCAATAATGTATAATAATATAGTATTCCTTATAAGGAGAGGTATTTTGCCACTGCCTTCAGAAGGCTTGTCCTCAAGACACAAGTACCTTTGATTATTTTTAAACAACAATAACATAAAATTAAACTATTTTTAAAACTATAAAAGGATGAAGAATGTACTCAGGACATCCACACCAAGAAAGTGGAGAACTTATGGTAATAATTTAAGATTTGTAATTAGACAGTTAAACAAATATTTGAAGAGATATTCCCTATGCAGTCCAAGTAACACAGGAGTCTTTTTTAAAAATGCCGTCCTACCCAGAATACCTTTTGCTTGGAGCTTGTTTTATTTTTTTGTGATCATGACAAGGTTCAGTTCAGGCACAGTGAGGAAAAAAAAAAAAAAAAAAAAAAAAAAGGAGTTGCTTCTATCACTGGTGCTGTTCCTGTAGGAAACCATGAACTAGATAATTTGTTTGTATACATAATATCAAATTACAGATTTAGGTTTGAAGGGAAACTAGAGACCTAATCAACACTAATTAACTAATTAGATCTTCTGCCTAAGTGCAGAAAAGTGAGAAGCTGACATTATAATTGAAGACTGCATCTCCAAACTAAAACAAACAAACAAAAAATTATCATGCTGAAGTTTTGCTGTAGTTCTATCTTAAACATTGAAGTGGATTGATATAAGCCATCAGCCAAACACATACATGTCCTTTATCTCACTTCCTTATGCCAGCGAATGAAAAGAAAAAAGATGGAAAACAAAAAGGCGCATTGATCAAAATAATGTCAGTTTGGCAAGGAAGTCATAAGCCACGTGTGGAAGTAGAGAAAAAAAGAGGACTTTCACTACTTTCCATTGGCAGGTACCCACGGTACCATTTAGTATGGAATATCCCTCTGATCAGATTGTACCAGCTGTTCTGATGGTATCCCTTCCTAGTATCCTGCATGTACCAAACCGATTCCTGTTTGAGATGGACAGTGAAAAGACAAAAAGTCTTGACACTAAACACTGTTCAGCAGTAATCAAAACACTGACATGTTATTAACACTGTTACAGCTACAAATGCAAAGCACAGCACCATACAAACTGTTATGAAGAAAGCTGCCTTCATAACTCTATACCAGACATACCAAATACAAACATAACAGCTGAAAAATATGAAAAAAAATCTTGTAAGTTAGTAACTCCCGCTCTGGAGGGAGGGAGGCAGTGACTGTGTAGTGCTAAATTGCTAGCACCACAATAGGATGGAATTTGCAGTCACTGAATTCAGTCTCCTCTATTATATCCAGGCACAAATCTGCATCATAAAGCATTAACATCAAGTCATATTGGTCCACTTGGGAAGCTTTTCCAAAAGCTCTACTTTGCCATGTCTCGAAAAATAAGCCTCTTGTAATCACAGGACAGCGTAAACTTTCAGAAGAAATTCTTAATTTCCTATGAAAGCTTCATGCAAATCTGAGCAAAGAGTCAGCAGATTATTTAAAAGGAGGCAGTGAAAGATGTTGGTAAATCTTCCTAGTGCAAAAGCTAAAAGGATAGGACTAGCTCACTCAGGAGAGGCGCCACCCCTTCCTACAACCTCACATTTCCTCTACTCTCTCTCTGCTGAACTTTATCTTCCTTTCTTTACAGAGGCATATTTTCGCATTGGTGAAAAAGAAACCTGAATTGGATTTAAAGTGTCCTCCTGTAATAAGCAAGGCTTGTTTGTGATCTGCATATAGAAAGAATAAGGACCTGTTAAGGTCAGGTGAGTCTAACTCTCTACATTTACATGTTTCCCCATGCCCAAGAGATGAGTCTTTAACCTTATTATGCAGTAAAAACAATAGGCTGAGAAGAGCAGAGACAGAAGTTATGACAGAATTCTAGAAGACAAATTTTTGCAAAATAGGATTTACTGGCACTGCCAACAACAACAAGAACAGTAACAGATGTTAAATTGAAGTGCAGTCAAATGCCAGGAGCAAAATGTTTGAGGTGAAGTTTACAATTTCCAAATACCTCATTAGAAAGAGATGAGGGAAACAGATACTTTTTCTGTTGATTCAGATACAGGCTGCTATAAACCAGGCAAGGCATGTGAACTTGATGTAGGGCCCAAGACTCAGAAATATCTCACAAGCAACTGTGCTGAGAAAAAGATTTAAAGAGCTGTAAAGCTCCCAAAGCAAATTCACACCTGTTAATCAGCTTTGGAAATAGCCTGGGAAGGAAACAGGTCAGGTGGACAGAGTGGGAGAAAATTCTTTCAGAAATAAACACTGTGTCTGAAAAAACCAAAATAAGTAGTCTAGGAACATATATACTCTCTTTTTCTGACTACATTCCACTGGAATCCAGAACAAGCAGCACACATAAAACTATTCTTCCTCAAATTTGCAAAACTGCAAGTGAAGACTTCGGGAACAGTGCTTTAAGTATCTGTAATGCTAGATAATATTGAGCATGAAAATACTGAGGGTGAGGAGGAGGGGGGAGGAGACTCTCTCTCTGCCATAAAATTAATTAAAATTAGAAGATAACATTTTTCTTAATGTGTTTGTGCATCTGCTCCTATATATAAGTGAAAATAAATTTCAGAAGAAATATCAGCCTAATTTCACAAACATAACTGTGAAGTCTCCTGATGCTATAGCAATATACATAGTAGAAATATAGTAGAAACAAAGGATGTGAAAACTGTACCTTTAAAGCAGAATTTGGAGAACATCTAGGAAGTGAAACATAGTTTTGCATAGCATAGGTAGTTTAAAAGTAGAATAGCTGGACACTGAGTGATAGCAGAATTTTCACTGAACATATCTGGAAGCAGAGAACAATATTTAACATATAAAACTGCTCCACTGTGTTATGGAACAATAATAATTTCATGCCTTTCCTAGTTTTTAGCATTTGGCTTTGCAACTTTACCAATGCTCTTTTAGTGTGATTTTGTCATGGAGAAATTTATTTATTTATTTGTTTGCTCAAGCTAGCTAAACCAAATAAATGTATCTCAGCCTTTCTAGAGGTTTTATCTACATAGATTTTGCTTAATCTTCTCAAGAGCTCTATTCATTACTAACCTGATTTCAGGAATGGATGTGATAATATAGCCATTTGTATTCTAACTCCAGATATCTGACCTTTAGGGATCCTTTGTCTCAGAGATTTGATTTATTATTAGTATAGCTAACAAGGTTACAGTTTTTTAGTAGCAATCTACAATTCAGTTCTAATTTGTAATATCTTGTAATATTTGTAACTTTTGCTTAACCTCAGCTTAACCTCAGCTGCAGACAAGTGTTCCTGAACATATTCTAGACAGCAAAGTTGCAATAATTCCTCCATGCAGATTTAGATCAATGTAAATATGATATTAAAATGTATATTTCATGCAAAGAATTTTGTTACATTCTTAGTACCATCATCTCAGAATGTTCTTAGGAGATAAAAAAATCTGTTAGCTCCAAGGGAAAGGATGTCTATACTTGAAAGATTTCATAGGCATACCTATATCATGGATAGCTGCAGCTTTTACCAACATCTCTGTCTCCAGCAAATGTACAGTTAATATCTGAGAAATAAAGGAGAATGTCTCTCACTCAGGGCTCAGGATGTACTCCATAGTTTTAATAAAATAAAGTGCTACTTTTCCAATCACATTTGTTCTGCTATATCATTATAGCACATCAAGTCATTTTGTCAGAGTAACATAGGATGACTTTCAAGGCTGAAACAATCTATCATTTCTAAGAGTCACTCAGGTGGTAACTCAGATACTGAATTATGTCATTACAGGGCTCAGTAGTCATAAAGCTAGCTTTTTTTCAGGTGTGATTATATTTAAGAAAGTTTTTCATTTAGCAAACCAGAATCTAGTATTCGACATCAGTAATATAAATGAGAAAGGTTTAGATTGTATATGTATTCTTCACACACTGATCAACACCATCGGGCACTGTCAGAGAATTATTTAGAATGTTGGGAACTTCCTAGTCTCTCTAACAATGAAAATTCCACCAGACCCTCTCTATTTAGATAACCTAGACTCATGCTAATCCGTATAAACTGACTTTGACTCATTTGTCAATATTTGGTAATTTAAGCTCATGCCAAGTTAAAAAAAAAAAAAGCTATTAACAGAATACTCTAAAATACACTCCCTAGCAAACAGGGAGGACCACTTTTCAATTACTGTAACAGTTCAAGAGAAGGTACAGAATAACCATATCTTCCTCTCTTCCATTTGACCTCGCTGCTTCCAAACACACCTTCATAGAGTCAGAGTGGAAAGTTTTTGCACAACTGATTGACATATAAATGGCAAGCATAAAAATTCAGCCAGTAACTCCCGTAACCTCACCAGAAAATGTAATTTCATTCTTTGGTGCTGAAAATTCACATTCAAAGGCTGAACAGATACCCTAAGCCCAAGAATGTCTTCTGTACAAAGGTGAACAATGACCAGCTTTGAGAGGTATAAAAGATGATTCAGAGAAAATGCCAGAGAGAATCCTCCAGTTATACACCTTAGAGAATAAAGTCAGTGTCACAAAATGGACACATATCTCTGTTTCTATATGCAGTATCAACCATTAAATTGTAGGGACATTTAATATAATGTTTTAAAATGTAAAAAGCTTTTTTTAGTATTACAGGATTCTGGACAGAGGAACACTTTGGTCTGTGACAGAAGTCAATGTGTACAGAAGAGACAGTTCAGAGGCAGACATTGGCATTGAGCTGAAAGGTCTTTGTTTCAGGACTGACACATATAAAGCACAATGGAGTATTTCAGGCATAGCTATACAAATATAATCACTGAATTATGTATATAGTCATCATGATCAACAATACTGTACAATAAATCCTACTTTATTTTTCACATAGTTGTAAATTGTAAACTCATATGTGTTTCTTTCTACCCATGCTGGCTTTGTCAGGGATAGACTTAATTTCCTTCATAGCAGCTAGCATGGGGATATGTTTTGGATTTGTACTGGAAACAATGTTGATTATACACAAGGGAGTTTTAGTTCTTGTTGAGCAGTGCTTGCACAAAGCTTTGCATACTATTGCACCAGCAAGCAGGCTAGGGGTGCACAAGAAGTTGGGAGGGAAACCAACTGGGACAAAAGGGGTATTTCATACCATATGACATCATGCTTACCTTATAAATCTCAGGGAAGAAGAAGGAAAGGGAAGACATTCAGACCAAACACCTTTATCTTCCTGAATATCTGTTATGCATGATGGAGCCCTGCTTTCCTGGAGAAGGCTGAGCACCTGCCTGCTGATGGAAAGGGAAGAATGAATTCCTTGTTTTTCTCTGTTCATTAAACTGGTTTTCCCTCAACTCACAAGTTTTCTTAGTTTAACTCTTCCAGTTCTCTCCTGAATAACACTCTGAGGAGAGTTAGCAAACTGCTGTGTGTGGCTTAGTTGCCAGCTGGGATTAAAGCACAAGAATGTCCATAGCTTAATATCATCTACAATCTATTGTTTTTTGTTTTGGCAAGAGAAGCTAAAATATTATCCCAGCTTTAATGACTGCTTGCAACACCTTCTATATCATATTTATCAAATTATGCATATTTTTCCATGAAAATGACCCACTTCCTGGTATTGATTCCTCTCTCCTCTTCTTAATGCCCATGTCATAACAGAACCCCAACTATAGATCCAGAACTGCACTATTTGGAAAAAGAAGAAAAAAATAAAATTTAAGGGCCTGACTCTGGAATACTAAGTAGAAAAACTAATGTAAAGATGTTTATCCTAAGTGATTAGAACTAGAAACAGATTAATTCATAAAGCTGGTATAACTAGCAAGTGAAGAAGATTTCTTGCAGTGTTTTCTGGCTCAAAGGTATGCTTATAAATACTACAATAGTTCTCATTTGCATACTTTTCTACATTATACTCTTTAAACAAGCAAACAAAAAAACCCCAAAAGCAACACAAAAAACCATAAAGCCTTTCAGCTCAGAAAAATACAGATATTAACTTGAAGTGGGAAAAAAATTGCCTGTCACACAAAACAAAACTGAAGTAAAGCTCCCATGGTTATAAGAACTCAGTGGAGATTCAGAATTTTCTTTTATCTGATATAGAGCCGACAGCACAAGATTTTACAACTTTCAATAGATCTAAAGCTTGTGCCACAAAAATAAATGACATACCACCAGCTGTATTTTTCCAATGTCTGTCTGCTTTTTTGCCATTTGTTTCCAAACATTTTGTAAATAACTCACAATTTCATCTTTATCTTCAAAAGTTTCATTAGCAAATGGACAAATTAACAAATCAAATAATAAGAGATTTATCAGATCTATTTCTGTTACTTATATGAAGTTATGTGTTTCTGAAACTATTATTGAACCTCTTGACATTCTTGACATACCAGTACATGGGAAAAAAAGTTCTGTTTTTTCAAAGAATCACATATTCATTTAACCATATAAAAACAGTTCTAATCTTTCAAAGACACACTTATTAATTTAGCTGTATAAAATCCACCTTACATAAAATTAAAAGAACAGAACTCTATAAGGAAGGCCATCCAGATGGACCTTGACAGGCTTGAAAGGTGGGTGCATGCCAACCTTGTGAGGTTCATCAAAGCCAAGTGCAAGGTCCTGCACATGGGTCAGGACAATCCCAAGCACAAATACAGGTTAGGTAGAGAATAAATTGATAATAGACCTGAGGAAAAGGACTCGTGGCTGATCTCTGATGAGAAGCTCAACATGAGCGAGTGATATGGTCTTGCAGCCCAAAAAGCCCATTATGCCCTGGGCTGCATCAAAAAAGCATGACCAGCAAGTTGAAGTAGAGAATTCTTCCCCTCTACTCCACTCTTATGAGACCCCACCTGAAGCACTGTGTCCAGTCCCAGGTTCAGTACAGGAAGGACATGGAGATGTTAGAGCAAGTCCAGAGGAGGACCCAAAAGATGTTCAGAGATCTGGAAGGAGCACTTCTCCTATAAAGACAGTCTGAGAGAGTTGGGGTTATTTAGCCTTTAGAAGAGATTGTTCTGGAGAAGCCTTATAGCAGCTCTCTAGCACATAAAGGGGTCTATGAGAAAGCTGGAGAAGACCTTTTTACAAGGGCATGTAGCAACAGGACAGTGGGTAATCTCTTGAATGTGGAAGAGTAGATTTAGATTAGAGATTAGGAGGAAATTCTTTATTGTGAGGGTGGTGAGGTGCTGAAAGAGTTTGCCAGGATAGCTGTGGATGTCCCATCCCTGGAAGTGTTCAAGGAGAAAATGGATGGGATTTTGTGTAACCTGGTCTAGTGAGAGGTGTCCCAGCTCAATCAGCAGGGTTTGGAACTACATAATCTTTAGGATCCCTTCTAACAAAACCATTTTATGATTCTATGACTTCAAGCAATTTTGCATGAATGTGTTATTTTCTTTCTGCAGCTATCCTCTTTTTCCCCCCAGATTTTCAATTTTTTTAATTTGGTATGTACACATTTGAGTTCCCTGATTTGCTTACCATAAAAGATTAACTATCAACCATATCACAATCAATAGATACTAATTGTTTCTATCTGCCTCCAGACCTTGGATTCTAACTGGGCTGAATATAATGTCCCATTGCCATAAATAAATAAGAAGATGGAAATAAAATATCTACATGAAAAGGGTCCATTATGCATTCTGTTCTTTTTAAATAATAAAAATAATCTGTACTCTTCTGTAGAAGTAACCATCAGCTAATGGGCTATTACATTCTGAACACTACCCTAGTAGAGACTATCTCCATGCTCTTCAGAAATTCTCTCAATAGTAAAAGTTCTAAAAGCAATAGTATGGAAGAAAAAATGTAAAAAGTTTAACACTGGTGTTTTCTCCAATGAAAAATGCCATTAAGAAAACTGCTTAATGATATACAAATCCATATCTGTACAAATATTTTTAAAAGCAAATTAATACCAGCAGGTTTACATATGCAGGAGAGTAGGTACACACAGTTCAGCTAGGAAATTAGAGCCAATTGTGTTTAAAAAAGGTTGACATATACAGAGGGAACAGAGGGTTTCTTGACACTGAACATTTCTTCAAGGTAGCCCATTAGTTTGATATGCTTTTTTTCAAGGTAGCCTTTTTTGATATGCTTGAGGTTTTGAGCTGATGGATTACTCTTGTTATCTAATTTTTAATTCAGAAGCTCGCTTTGCTCCATTTTGTGACGTTAAATAAAAGTACAAAAGGTTGGTTTTAACTGAATTCATCAATAACCAAGATCCACACCCAAAATTCCTTGTAGTCAGTCAATGGGAGTCCTTCAGACTTCACCTCAGTAGTCTTCCACCTTTGCCAAGTTACCATGTAACTTCAAACTTCAGGTCCTTTGTAAATGCACCCATTTATGACTTTTTCTTGTATGTGGAAAGAATTCATCAAAATTTTTCAGCAAACTGTGAAACAATATCTAAAAAATAAGCATACATCAAGAATATACATAGAGTATAAATGGGCATTTAGAGTACTTCAAATGAATGTACCCTCATTTACTAGAACCTATCAGATTGGCTATACAGACTCAATCTAATTAATCTTGGTTGTCATCTCTAATGGGTTATTCATCCACAGGAAAAGAGAATACTCAGTGATAAGAAGTTTTCATTTGTTTGGCTGTTTCTGCAAATGCAGTTTTATTTCACTTAAAAGGCAAAGGTAAGGGTGTAATAATTCCTAGCCTGGTCTGTGACTGTTTCCTATGTAAAACAAGAACTCATTAATTAGCAGCTCTGCAGACTGTTGACTTAGAAAATAGATCACTGTCAGCATGGTATTTCCTCTCCTCCAACAATCAATTACCTGGTGGTTAAGAAATATTTCTGAGATGGAAATTAAACTTCAAAATCCCTTCAGACAAGGAACATAACTAAGCATATATTTCTGAGATACTTTGTGAGTGCTGAGCTATTTCATGCAGGACCATATAATTCATTTTGCCTACTCTAGACTAAGATTTGTACTAATCAACAACCCTTAATATCAGACTAAATAAAATTTCTTGTGTTGAATGACAGGGAGGAAAAAAGGAAGGAGAGAAAGGAGATTAAGCTGTTTATGTTTTCCCTGAAAAGAAAAAATTGGAACAGAGGAATTTTTTATTATTTTTCAGGCATACAACAAGGAGATGTAATATGAAAATACACACTGGGAATTGTACAAATGACAAATACAAATAGAAACACAGCATGCATTTAAGAACTAGACTGGGAAATAGGCAATTGGCTGAACTACCCAGAGGATGACTGGTTTTATCACCACAGTACAAACACATCTCAGAAGATGTAGCTGCAAACTTACCTGATAGAAGATATCTTCAGAAATATTCAAGCATGTGAGTAGGGGTTCCTGAACACTTTTCAGTTTCCCAGTCACTCTTGCTGGGAATACTTATCCTTCCCATATTTCATTGCCACTAAAGAAATAAATCTATTCCTTATTTTTCACTGACAGAAACATTTGTTTGATGAAAATTAAAAAGAAAAAAAAGATCCCATTGAGATCTTTAGTATAAGAACACCTGTGAGATGAGCAGCATTACTAGGCAGAGGGATTTGATGTAAAGATGTCACCAGATATCTCATCAGCAAGATGAGATTTTCCAAATTTTAAATCTTCAGATGTTGGTTCATAAAGCAGATATATGGTGGGAGATGGGGATAATGTATTGTGAAGCTTTTGTGTGCTTGAAGGTAATAAACCTTTGCTCAACTTTACAAAAGCTGAAGTGTTTTAACTTTAAAAAAAGAGAAATAGGCATAGAAGGTGCTTCTTCAGTGGAATGGTTTTAAATTATTTTCCTGTAACTATTTCTTAACATATAAATCACAGATCGCATTGTGGTTTACATTGAAATACTGATCATAGAATCATAGAATCATAGAATAATCAAAAATTAGGGGTTGGAAGGGACCTTGAAAGATCATCTAGTCCAACCCCCTGTCGCAGGTCAGACACGAATGCATCCAGGTGGCCTTTGAATGTCTCCAGGGAAAGAATCTCTTTAACCTCCCTGGGCAGCCTGTGCCAGTCCCCTGTCAGCCTCACAGTGAAAAAATTCTTCCTTTTATACGGAACTGCCTATGTTCCAGTTTATAACCATTGCCCCTTGTCCTGCTGTTAGTCACCCCTGAGAAAAGCTTCATTCCATCTTCCTGGCACTTGTCCCTTACATGTTTATAAACATTGATGGGGTCAGCCCTCATTCTCCTCTTCTCCAAGCTGAAGAGACCCATCTCCCTGAGCCTTTCCTCATAAAGGAGGTGTTCCACTCCCTTCATCATCTCAGTCACTCTATGCTGCACTCTTTCAAGAAGTTCTTTATCCTTCTTGAACTGAGGGGCCTAAAATCACCTTTATTTCCACATTAATGCTGCTTGTTACAGCACTTTATAGACCCTACATGCAACAATCAGATCAATTGTTCTGAAGCAAAACTATTGTATTTGCTCTTTTTTGGAAACCTAACAGTGGTTGATAGGGCTCATGGAGCATAAAGTGTGCAGGAAAAGCACCAGTGGAAAAAAAGTCATATTGGAACTGCCACGATTTAACGCTGGCCCATCAGTTAAACCTAATAACAGATTCTCTCTATTAATCTCCCTCCACTCCCTTATAAAGAAGGAGGGGAGAATAAGGGAGAGGGACTTAGGGGTTGGAAACTAAACTACACAGCTTTAATGAAACAGTAATGATAAAAAGGAAAAAAATTACTAAATATATACAAATATACAGGAAAATCGATACCACATTCCTCCTCCCTCTCCCCCAGTAACTCTCACATCACCACCAAGGCTGCAGGGCAGCCCTGGGAAATCCAGGTTGGACTCCTGGAGTCAGACTCCTGGGAGCTGGAGGCAGGAGCTGGCTGAGAACTTTGCTGTTAATTTCAGCAAGTGCAGCTACTTACAAAAAACTTAGCTGAAAGTAAAATTACAAGACAGAAAATTACCTTTATCCTGGCCCAAACCAGGACAGGAACCTTATCAAAATAGCTATGCTGACATTTTACACCACCTTGGAAACTAAAGGAGCCAGAGATTATGAACTGCTCCTACTTTGAAAGAGGACTATCCAAAATTAGTATTTTCATACCAAATGTACTTTTCATGTGCCTTCATATGCCTACTTTTCTCAATTAATTGAATGAAAAACAAGCTAAGACCAGTATTTCTCTACTGGTTCCTCCCTCTACCTGAAGAAGCAGGCAGATTTTGTATATTCTGACTGATCCTCTCTTCACTGCCAGCTGAGAGTATAACACTCTGTGTGACCTTATACAAGGCAAAGATTGAAAATGTCTTTCAGCTAGCCAATTGGCTACCACACAGAAAATGCATAATACCATTGCTACTGTTCTCATCCCACACAAGATTTCCCAGAAGAATAGTAGAAATAGATATCACTGAAACACAGGCCAGACCTGGTTGTATTTAAATGACATAGGCCTCAATGAAGCCCAAAAGCTGGTTTACATCTGCTGAGTCAACTTGAATATAACTAATACAAAATATAACTTTTTTTTTTTTGTTAAATGTAAAAGAGAGGTCTTGATGCCCTTGGATGACACCCAAATTCTCTTCACTTTTCTTCTCTGATGTTTACTCTTATGTTTTGTGTTAAGCTCTCAATTTAAAGCTGCATGACATATGACTATTCTACATAGGAACGCAGTACTATGTTACTTATTTTTATTCAAGAAGCATCTCTTCCTGAAATTTCTTCCTTCTGTGGAGAATAATGAAAAAAATTTCAACAAAACAAATTGATAAAAATCTTTTTTATGATCTGAGGATATGGTGTTTTGAAATAGTTGTTTCTGTCATGGAAAACATTTCTGTAGTTTCTCAAAATTCATGCCAAGAAGTTTTAATCACATATGATCCCAGTCATGTTTCCCTTCCAATCCTCTTTACCTAGTTGTGTTGTTCTGATGTTTCCCTTGTCCTGTGGGTGTGAAATGTGCACTATTGCTCATTAGCACTTCTAGCCTCTTGCTCAGTAAATAATGATTCATTGTCTTCCTTAGTCACTGACAATTTCAATTTCTTAACTTCTAAATTTTCATTGATACATAACTATGTCTTGTACCTTCTTTATTTCAGCTTTCCAGCATATCCCTTGGCTCTACATCCCACAGTCAGTCTCATTGTCATAGCAAAACAAAGCATAAATTTCCTCTGCCAGTTAAGGTTTTAATTTCACCGATTTGTTCTTAATTCATTATAAGTTCAACTAGATGTCTATATTAGCTATTTATTAGTTCCTTATAAATGAGTAAGATATCCTTATAAGTGAGTAAGAAGATTAGTTCTTCTTTTCTTTTTAGTATTTTGTATTTTTGGATTTAGATACACCACTCCTGTTTACAAAAGCTCATAAACAGTCTTAAAAAGAAACATTAAAATATTTACTTCTGTACTAAGGTAAATTCTTTCCAATTTGCCACTAACTGCTTAATTTCTAACAAGTTAGAATTTCCTAATTCCAAGCATTTTTTCAGGTTATACCTAAAACACCAATACAAAATTAAAAGCCTGAACTAACTCCTAATTCAAGCTAAAAACTACATATAACTGTAGTCATGTTGTAGCCAAGATCACTGACTATATCTTTCCCTGATAATACTACTCAGTCTGTACTTTTAATGTTTAACTCTCCAGTTGCTGGGGTCTTATGTGAGAGGTCGTGGTTAATCTGGGCCCCAATTACTATATTACTAAAGCATATTCTGTCTCAGTAAGAAAAAAATCAGTAAAGTCTGGTTCCTCATTCAAAAACTTATTTGTATTAAAAATTTTATATTTTTTATTATTATTATTATTTTATTACTATTACTATTACTATTTCATTCAGAAATAGACATCTTTCTTTTCTTTTTCTTTTTTAAAACCTGTTGGCCTGCAGGAGGTTGTATTTGGAACCTTAGTTACTGGAACCAAGCTGGTCTTTTGCCTGCTCTGTGCTAACCATAATGACAAGACAAACATCCTACAGCTAAGGGCAACATTTGAACACTGTGGTGTGACAGCTGGTTTCCTAAGGCTTGAAGTCTGACAGCCGCTAAATTAAAGCCATGACATTCTTAGAAATTGTCTGCATTTGATAGACAATCTCTAGTTGGTTGTAACATAGCATCTGTATTCAGCATCTATAAACTTCAAACCAGTACCTATCACTGAGGTTTATGAACTCTAAAGCTAGACCTTTCAGCCTACTTGTCTATGTATAAATGTAACTATTACAATATATTAATCCTATCTTAAGTGGAATCATTGCTCTCATACTTGTCTCTCCCTCTTTTCCCATATCGTACCTGTAATACTCTCTCTACCAAGATATTGGAGACATTTTACTAGAAACAGTGTATCTCCTTCTCAGACAACAACATGGAAGAAAAGTTAGCAGGAGGAAATTTATTTTTATACTCTCTTGAGAAAAAAAAATCTGCTTTGATAATAATTAAAGTAACTAAAGTAGCATATATGTCGATATGTATCTTAAAAACAAATCGTTGTAGTCAATTAAAAGATTTTGATAGCCATTAAGAGGGTTTTTTCAGTCCTTTTACTTCTGTCTGGGGTTAGCGTTGGGGTGTTTTGGATGCCGGGGGGAGTGCACAGGGGTGGCCTCCTGTGAGAAGCTGCTGGAAGCTCCCCTGGTTACAATCCCTGCCCACCTCTGCCCAAGGCTGAGCAGATATGGGAAGCTGGATGTGCCGCCGTAATATAGTCAAGGAAGGTGAAACAAAACTGCAAAAAATATAATAAAGAGACCTGCAGAGCAGAGGAGAGGAGAAGGTGAGAGAGCAGTGCTGGAGCAAAGACACCAAGGTCAGTGAAGAAGGAGGGAGAAAGGTTCCCGAGCAGAGATTTCCCTGCAGCCCATGGTGAGATGGCAGCTGGACTCCTGCAGCCTACGGAATATGGTAGAGTAGTCCCTGAAAAAGTACAGTGAGGTAAATACGGATTTGTAGCCCTTGAAGTGTCACAGGGGGGCAGACATGAAGTGGCAGTCTGTGTAAGATCATGCAGAAGGGCAGATGTGGATCTGCAGCCCTGGAGGACGCCGTGCCAGAGGGGGTGACAGCTCCCGCAGAAGCCATGACTGTGTGCAGCCCGGGCTGGAGCAGTTCCTGAGGGACTGCACCTGTGGGAGGGACTCATGTCCCAGGGGTTCCTGAAGGACTCCCCTGTGGGAGGGACCCCGTGCTGGTGAAGAGGAAGAATGTGAGGAGTCCTCTCCCTGAGGAGAAAGGAATGACAGAAACATCATGTGGGGAACTGACCCTAAGCCCCCACTCCTCGTCTTCCTGTGCCACTAGGGGGGAGGCAGCAGTTAAACAATTTGGGCCCAGGAAGAAGGGAGAGATGTTGCTGGGAGGAGGTATTAAGATCTGGCCAAGTTTTCTCTTTCTCCTTATAGATTAAATTAGGTTTTTTCCTTTCCAAGTTGAACCTGTCTGGATTTTGCCTGTTACTGTTAACTGGTGATTGAAAATCTCCCTGTCCTTGTCTCAGTTAATGAGGCTTTAGATGGATTTTCTCCTCCCTGTCCCAGAGTGGGGGAGAGCAATCGGAGGTCTGGTTGATACCAGTTGTGCCTAAACCATGACAATGTCTTAATAAAAAGTGTTGTTTTGTTTTGTTTTGTTTTGTTTTGTTTTGCTTTGCTTTGTTTCGCTTTGCTTTGCTTTGTTTCAGGGGAAAGGGGCAAAATGAGCTCTCCTTGGAGAATTTTTAGTGCTTCCCAAGCCTTCCACACATTTTTATTGAAAATGTAAACTGGGAGAATCTGTTTTTTCAAAACAAGCTTGTTTTATGATTGGAAATTACTTGTCTTTGTTTAGGTCAATACATTTTTAAGGTACAAGATATTCTTAAAATCAAGCTACTTGATTTCCTTGACAGCCCCAGATACAGAAACATTCAGTTATTTAGCCATCAATTTAACTTCTCACAGAAACACAGAAATTTTTCTTTGTTGAAAACAACATTTAAGATCATGAAGCCCAATCATTAACTTAGCGCTGCTAAGTCCACCACCACAGTCATGCCCCTAAGCACAGCATCTAACTGTCTTTTAAATACTTCCATGAACAGTAACTCAACCACTTCTCTGGACAACTTGTTCTAGTGCTTGATAACTCTTTCAGTAAATGTATTTTTCTTAACATCCAATTGAAACCTCTCATGGAACAGTATGAGACCATTTCCTCTCATACCATCACTTGTTACCTGGAAGAAAAGACCAACACCCACCTCTTTACAGCCTCCTTTAAGCTAGTTGTAGAGAGTGATAAGGTCTCCCTTCAGCCTCATTTTCTGCAGACAAAGCAACCCCAGTTCCCTCAGCTGCTTCTCATGAGACTTATGCTTTAGACCCTTCAGCAGCTTTGTTGCCCTTCTTTGGACATGGTTCAGCACCTCCATGGCCTGAGGTGCCCAAAGTCTGAACATAGCATTTGAGGTAAGACCTCACCAGTGCCCAAAGTCTGAACACAGCATTTGAGGTAAAAGCTCACCAGTGACTAGTACAAAGGGACAAACACCTCCTTAGACCACGTTATTTCTGATACAAGCTAGGCTGTTGGCCTTCTTGGCACACTGCTTGCTCATAGTTGGCTATTGACCCCAGGTCCTTTTCCACCAATCTGCTTTCCAGCCGTTCTTCAACAAGACTGTAGCATTGCATGAGGTTATTGTGAGCTAAGTTCCAGCACATGACACTTAGTCTTGTTGAATTTCATATGTTTGGCCTCAGCCTATCAATCCAACCTGTCCAGGTCCCTCTGTAGAGCCTTCCACCCTCAGTCAGATCAACACTCCCACTTATCTTAGTGTTTGCAAATTTACTGAGGGTGCACTCATTACCCTTGTCTAGATCATTGATAAAGATGTTAAAGACAACTAACCCCAACACTGAGCCATGGCAAACACTACTTCTCACCAGCCACCAACTGGACTTAACTTCATTCACCACAACACTTTGACCCCAGCCATGCAGACAGGTTTTTTTTACCTGCCTATCCAAGCCATGAGCTGCCAGTTTGTCCAGGAGAATACTGTGGGAAACTCTGCAAAAGGCTTTACTGTAGTCCAGGCAGACAACAGCCACAGACTTTCCTGTGCTCACTAAGGGAGAGATTCCATTTTCCAGAGGAAGAAATCAGGTTAGTCAAGCAGCACCTACCTTTCACAGAGCCAAGGTGACTGGGACTGATGACTGCTAACAAACAGGGTTAGCGCACCACCTTCCCTTGCTTGCTATCTATTGTGAAGAGTTTGTAACCAACCATTGAAACACTCCAGTTGTGAGAGTCATCCCACTATGCTTCTGTGATGGCAGCTTAATTATAGGTTTCCTGCTGTACAATGGCTGCTATCTCCTCCTGTTTGTTTTCCACGCTGCCTGCACTGGTGTAGATGTGGTGCTGGGCTACTGATCCCACTACGTTTTTGAGAGAAGAAGCCCTAATTCCTACCTGACCATTCTCAGGTACTTCCACATTTTCTAATGCATCAATAACCCTTGTGTCTTTGCTGCTGCATGGCCACTGAGGTGGCAGAACAAAGGACTAGCTCACCATCCTACAAACACTGTTATGGTTGAACATATTTTCTACAAAGATACTAACTGGTAGGGACTAATACCTTTTTATGGTCCCTTCCAACCCAAACCATTCTATGATTCTGCAATAGTCAAGCTAAGTAGACTGATCTTCCCTAACTGTTACTTGATACTTACAGTGAACATTCTGGAACCTGGCTTCAGGAATAAACATGGAATATTCTTAACAAAATCATATTCAGAGTTATTACTTGTCTTACTCATTATTTTGCCTTTACTCTGAAGAGTTTGTACTCTGAGTTATGTAACAGGACATCAGTTAATGCATCTGTCCTTATTTCTACCAGAATTTCCTGGTCACAGTGTCTAGGACATTGTTGTCTGCTTTGTAGAACTACTCTTTTTATTCCTCAAAGAATGCAAGTTCTTTGCTTTTGTCCTTTTCTATTTTTACTATAGAGTAAAATGAATTTTATTTAAGAAACTTGTGTTGGAAAGTAACTGCTAATTCAAAGTCCAGTCCTAGCCTTGCTCAAAGTAAGCGGGATTTTCATATGCTATAAGGATTTCTTCTGAGACCTAAGTAGAAAATCTCAGTATCTATATTTCTTTGATTTGCCAATTTACTAGTCAAACTCAGAAAAAATTTCTGTAATAAAGGTCTTTTTTTAAAACTAAGTCTTGCCCTCTTAATACCTCTTTTTACACCAAAATCAAGTGGATTTCAAATATACAAAATTAATGGCCTTCCTCTGAGGTATTTGTCAATGCCATGTCACTGTAATGTGTCCAAGATTAGTGAGTACATTGTTAGTTGGAGAGGGAAAGTAAAATTGAGATAATTAGAACAGAATTCTCTGATTTTGCTGTTTCATATGGCATGAAGTTTTACCCTTCTCGTTTCTGAGTTCACAATGTGAAACATGCATATTCATTCACAGAGGGTCCTTATTGTCTACTAAGATTGCAGTGCAGCATTTTCCAAAATTAAAATCTTAAAATTCTTTCAGAGAAAGCAAGAGATCAGGTTAGGAAAGAAAAAGCACAGAGAAAATTTGATCTAGAAAGTGGGGGTAAGGGCAATAAGAAAAGTTTATATAGGTATGTCAATGCTAAGAAGAAGACTAGGGAAAGACTAGGGCCCACTACAGAAGGAAAAGGGAGAGCTGGTCAGCCAAGATGGAGAGAAGGCTGAGGTACCCAATGACTACTCTGGCTCTGCCTTCACTGACAGCCGCTCTGGTCACATCCTCCATGCTGCAGAAACCAAAGGCAGGGAAGAGGAAGATCCCCCCACTGTAGATGAAGAGCAGGTTCAAGACCACCTAAACACCTTGAAGGTGAACAAGTCCATGGGATCTGGTGGGATTCACCCATGGCTCCAGGAAGAACTGGCAGATGAAGTTGCAAAGCCACTGTCCATCATATCTGAGAAGTCATGGCAGTCTGGTGAAGTTCCTGCTGACTGGAAAAGGAGAAATGTAACATAACATTTTCAAAACTGGAAAACAAAGTCTCAGGGAACTACAGGCCAGTCAGTCTCACCTCTGTGCCTGGCAAAATCATGGAGCAGATCCTCCTGAAGGCTCTGCTATGGTACGTGTATAACAGAGAGGTGATTTCTAACAGCCAAGACAGCTTCATTAAGTCACTTGACAGTGTCCTGCAGAACATTCTAATCTCTAAACTGGAACAATATGGATTTGATGGATGGACCACTCTTTGGATATATAAGTGGCTGGATGTTTGCACCCAGAGAGTTAGGATTAATTACTATTAATCAATATGGAGATGTGTGATGCAGTGTTCCTCAAGGATCAGTACTCAGACTAGTTCTATTCAATGTCTTTGTCAACAACATGGACAGTGGAACCAAACACACTCTCAGAAAGTTTGTTGACAACACCAAACTGTGTTGTGAAGTCAACATGCTAGAGGGGAGGGATGCCATCCAGAGGGATGTTGACAAGCTTGAGAAGTGGGCTTGTTCAAACTGCATGAAGTTCAACAAGGCCAAATGCAAGGTTCTGTACCTCTGTTGAGCCAATCCCATGCACAAATACAGGTTGGAAGGAAAAAAACAGACAGCAGAAAGCCCTGAGGAGGAGGACTTGGGATGATGGTGGTAGACCAGAAGTCTAACATGAGCCATCAATGTGCACTTGCAGCCCAGAAATCCAACCATGTCCTGCCCTACATCAAAAGGAGCACAGACAGCAAGTTAAAGAAGGTGATTCTCCCCCTCAATCTGGTCCACCTGAAGTACCATGTCCAGTTCTGGAGTCCCCCGCATAAGGACATAGAGCTCCTTAAATGTGTCCAGAGGAGAGCCACTAAAATGATCAGAGGACTGGAGAGCCTCCCCTATTAAGATATGCTGAGGACATGGGGTTGTTCAACCTGAAGAAGAGGAGGCTCTGAGCTGACCTTATAGCAACCTTCCAATATTTGAAGGGAGACAGCAAGAAAGCTGGAGTAGGGCTTTTTACACCAGTATGTAGTAAGAAGAAAAGGAGAAATGGTTTCAAACCTGAAGAGTGGAGATTTAGGTTGGACATTAGGAAGAAATTCTTTAATTTGAGTGTGGTGAGACATTGGAACAGGTTGCCCAAGGAAGTTTTGGGTGCTCCCTCCCTGGTATTCAAGGCCAGGCTGGATGGTTGAGCAACCTGATCTAGTGGTTGGTGTCCCTGCCCATGTAGGGAGGTTGGAACTAGATGATCTTTAAGCTCCTTTCCAACCCTTGCCATTCTATGATTCTATGACAACATGCTAAGGCAGAACAAGTAAGTAAAAATAGTGTACAAGAGTGAAACCAATATAAATCCATAATGTTTTGTGAAACTAAATATGTCATTTACATTGTATTTCAGCAAATGTTCACTAAAGACATTCTACATATTTTGTGCCCTTGAATTTTTTAGATTTTATTTTAAATATGCTAGAGAAAACCTGAGTTATTTCACAAGCTAATACTAATTACTGTTTCAGCCTTGTTGATGTGAAATATATACAGCAGCATGGGATCTAAAGGCAAATCTAGGAATGAAGACAACATGGCAGCTGGCTCTAGGGAGAAAGTCTTCTGGACTCACAGAAATCATTGTAGTACTGCTCTAGATTTACTGTGGGAAAGCAATCTGCGGAGGCTTAAGGATTCCATGTACGCATCAATATGATTGCAGGAAAATCGTTTATTAGCAACTTGCACTCACTTTATATAGAGAAGCCTTGTTTACATCATCTTATCATGCAGGTGGCCTTGTACTCCAACCACACATACCATTCTCACGGAACCTTCTTCCCACATAATTATTTTCCTCCTCTGTTGCCAATTAAGTTATCTCTTTCCCAGTAGCTCATTCTCAGAAAGCCTCTAACTAGGCCTCAATAACCATTAACCCAATGTGGCCTAAATTGAAGTAAGTCAGGATTGCTCACAACCTGTATATTTCTGAACTGTTTCCCCAACAATTTACTGCTTACATTATTAAAGTGAAGAAGGCTATTAATATCAAAACACAAATTTTGTGAATACAGATGAACCAAAGAACCTTTTAGCCCATTGCCTGATTCATAAACAAAGACCTCCATATATAGCTAGTGACGGAAATGTGAAGAGCAGAGAACTGTGTCATCTTTATTGTATTACTCAGAAGATTTAACGGAGTTTTTATCAGAAGCTGTATAAATTGAAAAAAATAACAGCTTCTATAGGGAAACAATCAACATCAAATTATTTCTTTGTTTCCTAGGTGCACAGATAGATTTGGATATTTCTGGTAGTTCTCTGATGCAACACATTCTTTAATTATAAAAATCTCACCTGAAAAACCCTCTAGAAAAATTTCCTGAAGTACTTATTTGAGTTCTCCAGTTGTAGTTCTTTAGAATTGTTGATAACATAGCTATTACTATCTTTCACTATGCCTGCAGCCACTTGATAGTTGGAGACTTCAGTCAAAAAAGCTGTATTGTGCATCTGAAGGTACTATGGTGAACCCTTAATCTTTTGTACTTCAAAATAACAGTTAAAGACTTCCAATTGGTCTATTGTTCTCCAATACACGCTGCAATTCCATTACAGTAGCTGCTAGGTTTGCCCATAGGAGTCAAGAGCTTGGTTAAACAGATGGCTCCAAAGAAAGAGTTTAAAGAAAATCTTTACATTCTGACTACAATAAACCACTCTTGCAGTATATTTGCATATGTTTGTTCTCAGGATGCTTCAGGACACTCCATAAAATGCCAATGCTAAAATGACTGTACAAACAGACTACGCTTTCAGCAACTGTTTGCAATATTAGTAGCTCTTTAACACAAAAAGAAAGAATTAATGTTATTCTGTACAGCTTAATCTGGTTGTACAGGAGAAAATTACTACACCTCTTTTAGCTTAAAGGTGTTGTGAAGCTTAATTAAATAAGGCTTACAGAATACTTTGAGCCACACAAGTCATGAGTTGACTATATATAATATTTTGTTCTATTTTTAATATTAAAGACAGCAATCATCGTTATATTATGCATTGTACAGTTAATAGTAGATAGTAGCCTGACTTCTGTTCTTGTACTTTTCTGAACCACAGAGCTAAACCTACAAACTTAATATCCTTGAATAAAATACTATTTTGTTTTTTAAAAAAAAACCTTCCTGAGTCACACAAGTTCTGATAGATGCTTTCCAGGTACCAAATCCCACATGACTGTACCTCATGTGATGCAGGTAACATGGGAGTTCATCAGCTGTATTATACATACATACGAGGATCCACCACTACCTCTTTTTTCCATTGCAGATGTGTAAATTAAAACTCTCAGTCTTCACAGAATTGCAAAAGCAGATTTGCTAAGAGCAGCAGATGGCCTCTAGCCATCTCCTCACCCATAAGCACAATCTGCCATGGCTCATGTGTCTGTATCAGTGTGATCACAGCAATGTTCCTCTGTCAGATGAAGTCTTCATCTACCTTTTTGCTAAAGTCTGTGTTTAGATCTGTCAGAATATTTCATAGCAACCTGTCAGCATGTTCCTACAGATATAACAAGGTGTTTCCTGAAATCAGGGTCTAAAAAAGTAAAAAGGAAATCTGCTTTTAACAAATGTATCCTTCCCAAAACCATGCTTTCCCACAGTCTTTCTTGTGACATAATGGCAAAACTGGAACACTTCCTCTGGTACAGGAGTTAGTAACTGAAAATGACAGATGCTACTTATAACCAGACAAGTTGCCCAGCTTAGTTGGGAGTTTATCCTTCTGAGGGGCAGGACAAGATAACTTTCAATGGATGAAAATGCTATATTTATGCTCAAGTCAGAAAAGAGAACAGAACAGAGGAGCCTCTTTCACATTGTAATCATCTACTAGAAACTATTGTGGCCCTTGTCAAATATTAACCAAAATTTCATGTCTGACTGTCATGGAAGTTTGCTGATTGCTGTTACAAGTTTATGTACCCTCTTTAGTACCACAGACATAATATTTAAAGAAGGCTGGAATGATTAAATATATATATATATGTATAAAATTATAGTCCTTACCTGTAAAAAATAGCATATGTAATAAAACAAACAAACCCAGAAAAAAATGTGTGTACAGTCTGCATAATCTAGCTTTAGTTAACTCATACTGTCTTTCTCCTTCCCTTTCATTGACTGATTTTTCAAATCCATGGTTAAAAATCTAGTAGTTGTTATTCATTTAATGACTTCTCTAGAATGTTTATGTAACCAGCTTTACACAAGAGGAAAGTCAGACTGACATCTCCATGGGGAAGGGATTCTTTTGTGGTCTGGCTAGTGAGACATTTTCCAACAAAACCTGTGGTGTTTTATAGCACAAATGGAAAGTACAGAGATGTGTTGTTTAGGCAGGACAGACTGGTGTGTCAGACAGTCGGTCTTGGCTTTAATAGGTGAATCAAAATTTGGAAATAGTTTTCTATTTGGAGCTTTAATCATTCCTCTTCAGAATCTTAGAAGAGAACCAAAATAAGTTGTAGAAATCTGACACTGGCTCTTTAACATTTCACATGTAACTCTTCTGATCAAGCACTTCTGGGATTTTTCTTACAGTCCATGCTTCTCATGGACTCTCTTAAGTGTGAGTACTGTTACAGTTCAAAGTAACATTAAATTATTTGTTTGTTTTGATCCATGAGAACAAAGTCCAACCAGCAAGGGTTGACTGCAAGCATAAAATTTTGTTTGACAGTTGACAGAAGCAAAATGATAGAACCCTGTGAAGGTATGGCAAATATGTTGCCAGGCACATAGGGAGAGAAGAAAAGGAGAAGATGCAAGAAAAGAGAGAGAGAGAGAGAGAGAAATGGGAGAGAAAAGAGTAAGAAAGTGGGGAAAAAAAGAAAAAATGAGAGAGAACGTCACCACCAGGGATCCAGCTGTCCAGTGAATTTCTTGTTCAAGATGGTGTTCTGATCCTGGATGGGGCAAGATGGTGGTGGGTCAGTGCAGGACGACCACAATGACAGAACAAGGGCCTCCTTATATGCCCCTAAATTCCCACGGTTCTACCACAACTTATTTGTTCCCCAAGGAGAGATGTCAGTCAGTTGCAGCAGGAGCCAGGAGTCCCATTCAGTTCAGCATTGGCATAAGGATCAGCCAAGGTGTTCCCCCCACCATAGGAGGGGGTCTCCATCAGGCTCCTCACCAGCTCAGCAGGTGAGGTAATCCATGACCAAAAAAGTCACTGAAGGCTGCCCCTGAGGAATGTCACTCCCCAGGGGGTCGATTGCCACATCCTCAGAAAGGGTGTGTGTGTGTCTCCACCTGCTTATCAGTTCTTATCTCCTTCCAGTCACTCTTAGCTTGGCTCCACTCACCTTTATTTACTTTAAAATTGTCTTTTGAGGCAAAGAAAATCCAGAAGTGGAATCTCATATGTACCTAACTGCACATTCTGCCTAAAGTAAGGTAACTCTGTCATTAACTGCTACAGATGGAATTTTTACATTAAATCAGTAAAACCTTAAATGATGATCCTATGAGGAACAAAGAGCCTTTTGTTATCAGAGATGTTCATAGAGACTTACCTCCTTGGAAAATGTCATTTAATTACCCATACCACATTCAGTGGGTGACCACAATTTCATCAGGTGAGAAGCAGACAAAGGCCAGTCTTCAGAACTGCAACCTTGCCTCAGAGCCAAGCTTGCAAATGTATCCATAAAAACAGAAGACAAAACATTAATTAATCCATTCAGTACCCACAGATTAGATGACTGATCATCCATTCTCATTCAGAGCAGAACACAGTCTACCCTAGCATTCACTATTGGTGTACATATGCCAATGAAGGTATATTTGCCTCTCCTAAAAATTCCATCAACTTCAAAGCAAAAAGAACTCCATCAAACACCTCCCAGGATGCTCAGTTTCCCCTAAAAGTACAGCTGCAAAGTGAACTGCTGGGAATTGGCTTTATAGTGATTCATTTTAAGAATCACTGTTGTCCTTAAATTAAAGATGTTTTTATTGGAAATTTTTGGCACACTGTTTTTCCCGTTCTGTCTGAGGTCTTGATCTCAATTTAATTCAGACAATGAAGTACAACTAGCAAGAAATTAACTGATGTTGTCCTTGCTAGGTGTGTTGTTCCTTTACTATCTAATTTGCAAAAATGGCATCATTGTGACAGAAACTGCACTGTGACTTCTGAAAACCCACAAAATAGCTAGTTACATAATGCCCTTCACTACAACCTCCATGCCTGGAGAGCAAGTCATCCTAGTCTTGCTATAAAAATCCTGACTTTGTGCTTCCAGTCATCCATTATGTTTCCAATTGCACTCATGGGAATATGAGAGCATTGGAAAAAAGATCTGCCTGTACACCATGTCTACTGTGGCTCCTTTGGTGAAAAAGCTAAGTAAGTGAGCTCAGAAAGAATCTGCAATAAACTGTGTCTTTCTCACATAGAGGTAGGAAGAGACAACGCAAAGTTACAGGGAGATCAAAAAAAGCCATTTGGAGTCCCTAGAAACAACTGCAAGCAGCAGATTGAACAAGATTAGTACAAGGACTAGAGAAAAACACACTGATCATGGGATTAAAAGTGCTGCTACCACATAAAACTATCGTCAGTGCATGATAAGAGACTGCTCTGGCTTGCAAAATAGTCAAGAGTGGGGAATATTTTGATCCTGTAATGCAGCTCAAACTTCGGAGCCATACTTCATGTTGTTTTACGGACACTGAAGGGCTTGCTGCCAACACAAAGCTCACTATAATGGTGTGCACTGTAAGACAGATGAAACAGTCCACTCTGTCATGTAACAGACATGCTTTAAGCATTTACATAGATATTCTTGCTAAATAGTTGTCAGTTTTCGTCTATGTTGTTAGCAAGAAACATATTTAAAAATTATAAGAATCTGACAAGTAGGCAGATTTAAAGAATACAGCAATCACATTACAATCAGTCTTTTTCGTTGTGGGTTTTTTGTTTTTTTTTTTAGCAAGTTTTTTTACTGATAGATTGAGAGCATTGCTCAAAGTCAATATCTGCCTTAGAAAAGACAGATCTCTCTGAACAGCTTTCTCAGTACAGAGATCCATGAAGAACAACTACATGACCTCTTTCTCATTGACATAATTCTTCGAATGAAGTTTTAATGGTAGCAGCCCCTAAGCCTGCATAAATGTATCTAAACCCATATGAATAAATGTCATATTCACAGTTAGCTGCACAGCATTAAAAATTATCTTAAATTCAGCATGCATAATTTTGAAAATATTATCTGCTGTACCTTTTCATGTCCAAGTTTCAAGTTCCACAAATAAACTACACAGCTCCTTACATTAGCTTGTCTTAAAAATGTGCTTTTTACTGTTTGTTGGACACTCTGGAGCAGAACACTCCTTTTGTACCTAGAAAAACAATGGATTTTCACTCAGGTGCTATTTACTTCTTGAACATAAAATTTAAAATTTAATAGAGCTATAAGACTCATATTTAAAAGCATGTCTGTGGTGGGACCAAAAACTGCTTTGAAATCAGGCTTAAAAATGCTCACATCCTTCTAAAAAGGTCAGGTAAATCTTGAAGGAGTGCAAAGAGAGGGAGAAATCTATTAACACAGAATCAAAAGAGCACTTCTCATGAGTGCACACAAAAATCCTGTGTGCTGTTGTAACAAGAAATTTCAATGATTCAATGTAATAACCAGTGATGTAAGAATCTCTTTTTACTATGAAGAATGTTTGTGAGAAGACTAAAATAGATGAGAGAAAGCAACAGTTTAAGAATATTTGTTGGGTACTTTAATCTTCCACTTTTATGTTTTTTGTTTTTTTGTTTTCTTTAGGACCCTGGGAAGAGATATGTTTCTTTCATAGGTTATTTGAGTAGCCTCTACCTTTCCCAGAGATCCTTCTTGTATGAACCCAAGTGAAACACTACGTATGCTGATTTCTCAGATACTTCTGTTTACATCAGTTTGGTTTTGAAATTATATGTAGTCTATTGAACCACATTTGTAAAAACATTGGACAACTGATTTAATTCTAAATATTTTCTTTTAACAGAGATGAATTCCCTGCTGATCTTTGCCATGAAAGGATGTAAAGAAAATCATCTTTGACCACAAGGGTCTTCCCTTGGAAGACAAAAAAGTCCAGATGAAAATTTAGATTCAAGCTTCAGACCAAAAGAGAACAATTTTATGTTCATAATCAACTTTAGTCACATATGTGCCCCTGAAAATACACTAAAATATTTGAAGTAGTACTATTTTGTTTAGTAAGTGTCAGTCTTCAGAGCAGAATCACAGAACCACAGAGTCACAGAATCAACCAGGTTTGAAAGGACCTCTGAGATTATCAAGTCCAGCCTTTAATCCACTACCACTGTGGTTACCAGACCATGGCACTGAGTGCCACATCAGTCTCTTCTTAAAAACCTCCAGGGACAGAGAATCCACCACCTCCCTGGGCAGCCCATTCCAATGTCTGATCACCCTCTCTGTAAAGCATTTCTTCCCAATATCTAACCTAAAACTACCCTGGCAGAGCTTAAGACCATGCCCTCTTTAAGAGAAGATTTAATGCAGGGATAACACCTTTATTGGTATCTATTAAAAATTAATTTCCTGATTTCCTTCATAAACTTGCTGTAAGTCCTACTTTCACAGTGAAAAAATGAAAATAAGAAGAGTAAAATCTTGCTTGCTGCCATCCATGGGGAAACTAAAAATTTTTTTGTTTTGTTTTGTTGTATTTGTTTATTTGGTCTCCTTCAGCCTAGACCAAGTTAAACATGTTCTCTCTCTGTTTTCTGTATAGAAACAACAGAACAGATTATGAGTTAAAGTCTGCTTCTCCTGAAAGATTTTTCAGCTTCTGTGACTTTTTGTCTTATTATTAGAGAATCATGGGCTGATCTGGATTGAAAGGGACATTAAAGATCATCTAGTTCCAACATCACTGCATGCTCATGCATGTGGGACACTTCCCACTAGACTAAGTTGCTCAAAGTCCCATCCAATCTCTCCTTGAACACTTCAAAGGATAGGGCATCCATAGCTTCTCAAGGCAATCTTCTTCCTAATGTCTGATCTACCCTCTTCTACTTCCAAAACATTACCTGTTCCACTATTGCTAGATGCCCTTGTAAAATGTCCTCCTCTTGCTGTCATTTAGGCCCCATTCAGGTACTGGAGGCTTCTATAAGACCTCTCCAGAATCTTCTCTTCTGAAGTCTGAACAACTTCAACTTTCCCAGCCTGTTTTCATAGGAAACATGCTCCAACCTTCTGACCATCTTCATGACCTTTCTTTAGACTCACTCCAGCCTGTTCATGTCCTTCCTTTGTTGGGGGCTCCAGAACTGGACACAGTACTTCAGAAGGGTCTTATGAGAATGGAGTAGAGGAGCAGAATCACCTCCCTTGACCTGATGGCTGCACTTCTTTTAATGCAGCTCAGGATTTTCTTTCTGGGCTCCAAGCACACATTGCTGGTTCATGTTGACCTCCTCATCAATCAACATCTGCAAGAGCTTCTAGTCAGGACCGTTCTCAACCCATTCCATGCCCATCCTGCAACAGTTTTTGGGATTGCCCCATCCCATGTGCAGTACCTTGCTCAACTTTTCCTTCATCTGGCTGGCATACACCCATTTCTCAAGCCTGTCATCCCTTCCATCTAGTGTGTCAACTGCACCAAACATCTTGGCGTCATCAGTGAGAGTGCACTGAATTCCACAGAATCACAGAACAGTTCTGGTTTTAAAAGACCTTTAAGATTATCAATACCAACCATACACCTAGCTCTATGAAGTCCAGCCCTTCTTCCTGTACCTTCCTATGTGTAATATAGTAATAGCATACAAAGATATTTTCTGCTATATCAAAAGTTTGTGGTGTTTAAGACTGTGTTTTAACATAAAAAACAAGATAAATCTTCTTTGTGCCATGAACAGAGATGTGGCAAAGATCAAATGACCTTCAAGTTCTCAGAAAGGAAACCTTAAAAACTCAGGTCTTCAAAGGGATAAAAATGTTATCCCATGAATAGTTTTCAGAAACAATTAACTAGGAAATCTGAATATATGAAATCTCAGTCAAGCAGATACTTCTGGATTTTTTTCTTTTTTAAAGTAAATCAAGTTAGCAATTTTTAATGAATTGAAAGCAGTTTTAACTCCATTAACTCCTACTCCCTTTGTCTGTGCATGAGCATATGTGAACAGATCAGTCTGGAAAAAAAGTTCATTGGCAAATCCCCACTACTTTAGCTATTTAGATGTGCACCAGCTTAGTTGCAATGTGTTTATCTTGTGTATTGTAAGCAATTATCAAGGTAATCTTTTCATCTAATCCTGCTCACTGTCTTCCCTGTCTAACAGTCGAGAGTAAAAATCTATGGACATTTTAAAAATTTGATATTCCACTCCGAATTCTGTGTATGCGTGACAAAGTCCCAGTGTCTGCTTTTCACTGAGCAGTGAATTGGCATACAATGAAAACATCGAACAGTGCCAGACAGGATTGCTATCTTAATTCACAGACTGCTCAGAAAGTAGGATACCACAGAATAAAAAGACATAGGCAGAAGATAAGGATGCCTTTACATGAGTGTTTTGATCGTGCATATGTTTGTTATATATGTCCATAATATTAAACTGAGTATCCCACTAAACCAGGAAGATTATTTACTTGTACAATGTATCCTCTGTTCAGATTGTTTTGAAGCATGTATGTCATTGCTCCAATCACAGAGTGACAGGTGTTAGATTAACCTGGGATTTTGTTAGTTCATAATTTTGATATTTTCTTTAGAAACCTCTTTATTCTGGCCATCAAAATAAAAAAAAAAAAAAAAAAAAAAAAAAAAAGATTTTGTGTGAAGAGACTCTCCATTGTGTAGTTCAGTTGCATAGAAAGATTATATTCTGGTTTTACAAAATTATGACCTGTGTTTGTCCAAGTCCCTGCAGATGTATGTAAGGAATTATAAGGAAAAGGTGCAGAAATGGGCTGATGCAAAATGTGAGGTATAAAGAAACTGCATAACAAATGGACAGGTCTAAGTTTCCTCATTACTCCTGACTGTTGCAGGTATCAAGGGAATAGTAAGCTATTCAAACATCTTTTATTCATATAAAATATTGTATGGGAAGTTATTGGCTAACTTCCTAAGTAGACAAAACGACCTGAGAAGCAGGGAGCTTTGCTCCTTCAAAAGGTGTCTGAGCAAGCTTCTAAGGTTCACAGTGAGTGTGATGTCCCATATCAAAGATGAAAATAGATAAACCAAAGGAATGCTGAACCTAGCAATAGTGTTGCTAATTCCCTGGTGGGTACAAAACTGAACAGCTAGAGTAACTCTAGAATACATGCTTTTTAAATATTAATTGATTGAAAGGAAAAGGAAAACAAACAGTTGTGAATCCCACAGTGTTGCTGAGACAAATATAGATTTTTTTTTCAGAGACTGTAATTTATTACAAAGACCTCCTCTGAACAAGCAGTACTGTACTCTGAACAATACAGTTCTGCATAGCCTTTCCAGGTTTACCCAGGCTGTTTATTTTAGGATGACTCTTCATTTGGAAAAAGCTATGTAGTTTTTTATAATTTTTGTCTCAGTGGTATAAGGTTTCCACTGTCATTGTTTCAGATCATTAACTCTACTGTAACTGCTAATACTCACGGGGTTTTTTTGCATTAATACAGTAAATTACATTTAAAATTATTGTCAAATATTTTAACATATAATAGAAAAGGCATTAATTTCATAGAATTATTAGGGTTGGAAGGGACCTTAAAGATAATCTAGTTCTGGCATCCTTAGTATGGGCAGGGACATCTACCACTAGACTAGGCTGCTCAAGAGCCCATCCAGCCTGGTCTTGAACACTTCCAGGGAGGGAGCAGCCACTGCTCCCCTAGGAAACCTGCTCCAGTGTCTTACTAACCTCTCAGTAAAGAATTTCCTGCTTATATCTAATCTACATTTCCCCTCTCCAAGTTTTAAACCCCTTGGTCTCTTGCTACACACCCATGGAAAAAGTCCTACCCCAGCTTTCTTGCAGGCCCCCTTTAGGTACTGGAGAGCTAGCCAATGACTTGCAAATTTATTTAGGATTTTTTCACATGTAATAACAGCACACTTCTAAAAGACAGTGATTTATAATATCATAGCAAGAGTAACTGGTACAATCTCATTGTTCATCTTCATTTTATGTTCTAGGCCTGAAAGTTTAACTCCCAGCTGAATATTCTAAAACCTCTGGCCACAACACTTGTTTATTTGCACATAAACGTGTCTATTTTTCTGTCCTTAGGGAAATTTCTTCTGAAAGTAGCCAAATTCAGTTTTGGTGGTGGTGTCAACAGCTTATGTTTTTCTTATGATAAGATAAGGGTTCAAGAGAGAGACATTAATTTTCATGCAAGTTATTTGTTATTTGTAATACATTTTATCTTCTAGTCTGTCCAGTGAAACAGCAATGACTGGAGTTCGAAAAGACTGCGAAGCTGGATTGCACAATGAATTTGCCTGATCATGTGAAGAAGAGGGATTTTCCTGACCTCAAGGAACTTCATTACTTTTCCATGTAATTTTTAAGATGACATTTTAATTTTCATGGTTCTAAATTTACATGTAACCTAAAAAACAACAGAATTTAGGAAAATGGAGTAATATTTTCTTCATTTGATACTATAAATATGTCCTGTTCTTATTTTAAACTGGACACCCATTTCATTCTCTATTAAACTCCTCTTCAGTCCCTGCTGCTGTTATAAAATTTGAGCATTTATCAAACTGCAGTGCATTAGCAGACAGTGTTACATACATAGTTAAAAAGTTCATCTTTTGACACCAGAGTGTTCAAATTCTCTGGTGTTAATGTTCCAGGAATGAAAAATTGGCTATTTTCTGTCCAAAGAATGACAACCCAGACTCATTATCTTCATTCTCACCCTTGTGAGCTAGCATTCAAAGATGCTATGCATTTTGCAAAAATGCAAAAATATTGTTTTAGCACAGTGTTTTAATGAGTTTTAATACGTTGTTCATTGTCTGTAGTGCTGCTTAAAAGTTCTACAACGAGAAGCTGCACAAGTTCTTCAGGGTATGTAACCTGCTTTGCTGCTCACAGCACCCATCTTCCCACCACCTCAAAAATGCAGCCCATGCACAATCCCAAGACTCTCAGACAGGTAGACTTCTTCAACACAGGTTTTCAGTCAAGTCAGTCCATTTAGCTGGCAGCTCCTTAGAAAATCAATGTACTCATCACAGTCTTTGCTCCCCTGAAGGAAACATCATTATTTGTATAACCACTTCCATTTCTTACACAGATAAATTAATACAATAGGCGTTTCTGCTGTTCTCAACCATCACAACTAGCACCTAAGCACCTTTGACTAACACTTGAATTTTTCAGTCAGCAAAGCTCAAATAAAATAAATTCGAGTGCTTACTTGCTCACCACATAATTTCATACTGGCATTTGGACTAATTTTTAATCAATCAAACATCACCATTTTATTACTGTAGCAATACTGTAGTATATATATTGTTTTATGCAATATAAGATTAGAAGAAATGAGACATTAGTGATCTATTAGAAATTTGGTAATGTAATTGTTAAGATTGAAAATCATTCTTGAAGTATAGTACAATTTCCTTTCTGATAGCTATCTAACTTTGAGAAAATGTGCCTTTAAAAAAATTTAATTGTAATGCCTCCATTTACAACTTTCTTACTATGGAAAGTTAAAGTAATTTAGAATACAGTGGCAAAATATAAGTGATATTATTAGTAAAAAACAATTTAATCTATGTCGTAATATGAAGTTTTCATATATATAAACATTTTCATTTACATAATGTTAATCTATAAAGCATTTAAAGGCTTTTGATAGAGAGGTGGAGAAAGCACATACATGAAGACCCAGAAAAAGACAAGACAAAGTCAAGATCCAGAGCACACTCCAGAAAGCATCCAGAGAATGGAGTAATCAATATCTGATGTCATTACTCGAGAAAGCAAGAAAAATATATACAAAAAAGATACCACAAAAAAAATTGAACAGAACCAAACCAAACAAATACATTTAATTAAAAAAAAACAAACTCTGAAGTTGTTTCTAGAACATAATCATAAAATCATAAAATGTTAAAGGGTGGGAGGGACCTCTAAATATCATCTAGTCCAACCAACCTGCCAAAGCAGGATCACCTAGGGCAGGCCACAAATGAACACACCCAGGTGGGTATTGGAAGTCACCATCAAAGGGCACTCCACAGCTGCCCTATGGTTGCTCTCTGGGCAGCCTATTCAGTGCTCCATCACTCTCAGAGCAAATAATTTTCTCTTTATGTTGAGGTGGAACTTCCTATGTTCTAGCTTAAACTCATTATTCCTTTTCCTGTTATTAGGCACCACTGAAAAGACATTGGCCTCTTCCTCTTGACACCCACCCCTCAGATATTTATAGACATTAATAAGAACCCCTCTCAGCCTTCGTTTTTCAAGGTTAAGCAGCCTCAGTTCTCTCAGTCTTTCTTCATAGGAGAGACGATTTAGTTCCTTAATCATCCTCATAACTCTCCATTGGACTTTCCCCAGCAGACCCCTGTCTCTTTGAAACGGGGAGCCCAAAACTGGGTAGATTATAATGCCAACAGAGATTCTTATCATGAAGGTAACAATGACAGAGTGTGTTCTCTTTGCTAGGTATAGCAAGATGGAACCAGAAGCATATAAAAGAGACAATAAAACCCTAAAAGTATACAGCAAATAACAGCAAATATAGTAAGTCTCTGTATACAGCAAATCCAGTAAATCTCAGTAGCATATTTCTATGTCTGTATAAGAACAAGTCATCAGTTTAAAGAACTAATGTATTTTTCATGTGCTCTCTGGGATAAACGAATAGCCATATGCAAAGACCCAGCACAGCTGTAACAAACTGCAAATGATGATACACACATAGGTGCTGTAGCTAGCAGTTTCTTCTCTTGTATGCCTCCAAGAAGTGACACTTACGCACTGATAGAAGGTTTATCTTTATCCAGCTGAAAATAAGGTAGAGGTTAGAGGGAATTCAGAGGTCCTTAATTAAAGCAATTACCCTGACAACATCAAACAACAGTCAACATAGCAGTACAGTACAATAACTAGCTACTTATAGTTATCTGTTTGCCTAGATATGTTCTATTTATGTGAACTTATACTCCTTTTCAAGACCACAATTATAAAGCTTTCTCACATACAGTCCTTTGATTCAGTGGAATTAACTAGAGGTTTGGAGATATGGGCAAAGATTCAAAGTGTCTAAAAGTTTGTTAGCCCTAGAGATTTCTTACAGCTTTGTCATTTGTCTTTGTCATCCTGAGCTGACCTTGTCCCTCAAGGTCTCCTGGAGTTTGCAGAAAATCGAGACATGAGGAGCAAAAGTTTCTCTCATTAGCTCCTGCCTCCTTCTTTTGCTGTCCTTCACCCTTGGCCTCAAAAACTAAATTTCATGCTTCCTTTTTCAGTTTCTTCCACCAGAAGCAATGTTCTCTTCAAAGAGGAGGCCACATCTTGTGGCCTCAAAACATTGACAAAAACATTTTATGCCCAGCTGTCAAATTAGCTTACAGAGAGTGAAAGCTGTTTTGAGAACAGTCTTAATATTTGATTTGTCTTAACACACCCATAAACACAAAACAAGAAAAAAAAAATTTCCTTTTCGAAGGACAGAAACCAGCTTTACACAGATAAAAGAATCTTTCCCTGATAGATCACCAAAGTAGGAAGGTTATACAAGGTTAGAAATGTTTCATCCAAGTACTACAGCTCAAATTCCTGTGCTAATAACAAGGACTTCTGGTGTTTTAAAACATATCAGTTACATTTTTCTCTACTCCAGCTCAGTATCTGATTCAGACCTATTACAGAAGTAATATGTTTGACAAAGTTTCATTTCTAGAATTATGTTTCATATCCAGGAAACACTCCAAGGAGATCATTGTCAAGAGCACACTAGAACAATGATTGAAAGCCCTTTATCATATAGAGAATATGTTGTGTACATTTTCAGAACAGGAACTGGGTTTCAGATAAGTTTGGAGTGCTGAAACCTTTACAGTGTCTTTTGGGTAGCTTTTCAAGTTAACATCTCCTACCCCTGTGCTTCTTCATAGCTTTAACTGCATAATAAGATTTGCCAGGCATTTATTAATTGTTTCTTCCTTTACAGTTGGATCTTGGATGTTTGTACTATTTCCATGTGGTACAATGCTCAAAGTAGAGGAATTTTTAATTAAAACAAATGGGATCTACCAGTTTCTAACAAGCTATTTTTGCCCAAGTTTCCCTGAATCTTCCTTTGTCATCATGTAGCTACCAGTGCTAAAAGAGTAAAACTATTGCCCAAATGTTATGCTATACATGTGGCAACATTTTCATTATCCATTTCTCTGAATAACTGTCAAGGAAAAGAAAACTCAGAACGATACAGTAGTCCTGCTACTTACATTTTTCTAAAATATTTACCATCTAGTTTTTTAAACAACTAGTTCTAAGAAGGAAAAAGTTAATTTAGATCACTTTCCTGGGTCCTTCTGGCTACATTTGCTGTACTGAGAGATCACACTTTAAAATGGTAACTCATTAAGATGCAACGTTCTCTATGAAGTTTTTTATGAAGTTCTTTAATAACTCTATGGGGCAAAGGAACTAAGAAGTTCTCAGATTTAGCCATGTCCTCTTGTAAAGCTTCATCTAATATTGCTTCTTCCTTACAGTTCAGACATTACTACAACAAGATTAAGAAAAAATTTGAGAGTCTTAACACTATCACATTTAATATTTTTCAAAAGCACTATGTGGTCCAGCTGCAAGTTTCCTAGTTTTAGCCATTATATTACCAAGAATATATCCCATTAGTAATTCCAGAATTTGCTTTCATTGACATCTGTTTGCCTAACCTTTTCCCTTCCTATCATGCTGCAATGACTTTGATCCTCCAGCCAAGAGGAATTCAAACCTTGTGGATGGAAAGAATATTTTCAAAAAATAATTTTGCCTTCTACAGGGGAATCAAGTTCTCAATCAATGATTTGTTATGCATTTTTTGCTTAAAATCAGTTTTCACTGCCTGAAGCATTTTATAAATAAACTCATTTATAGTTGTTCAACTACAATCAAATTCAAGCTGCACTCATGAAAAAATTAAAATTACATTGTTTTGATATTTTGACCTTTTCTGACCTCATTAAAAGTTACGTATTAAGATTTATTTAAAAAAAACACAACAAAAAACAAGAAAACCCCCACAAAAAACCAAAACAAAACAAACCAAAACAAAAAGCCCACCACACACATGGAAAAACACACCCAAAAAACCCCAACAGCATAATCTAAGAACATTTAAAATTGCCAAGAACCAGGTCTTCAAAGCTAAAGTGAGTTAGACCCAAGGAACAGAAATCCCACACAAGCATGGATTTCGAACCCTTCTGTTCCCCTATAAAGTTTTACTTAGAAAGCAGCCCTCCCCACTGTCTTAATCAGCACAGGCTTACACTGTACTCTCACCTCTTGATCAGTCTCCATTTCCCTCCCTCAGTACCTAAATTCATTATTACATTTCTGTGAGAGAAGGAAGGAGAGACTGGAAGGGATATAAAATGTAGGCAGGCTTGTCACTCTGTCTCTTGTTATGGCATGGTCAATCTAGTTTGCTACTCTATACTAGACTTAATCCATACTATTCCATTTCTTATTACCAAATAGCATCAAATGTTATGCATCAGTCCTGAGTCTTAACTATCTGATACCTGATAGCTAAACCACTTGTTCCTCAGTAGTACCTCTTTCAACTGATGAACTCACTTTCAGGTATATTCTTTCGGATTCAGCAGATTTTTTTGAGGGGTCTCCTTCCATTGAGCACAATACTTACCTTTATCATCAGAGGGCTGGAATACCTCTCCTATGAAGACAGGATAAGAAAGTTGGGGTTGTTCATCCTAGAGGAGAGAAGGCTTATGGGATATGTTGGAGAAGCTTTCTAGCACCTGAAGGAGGTCCACAGGAAAGCTGGGGATGGACTTTTTAAAAGGCCATTTAGTAACAGGACAACGCGTGGAGGTTTTAAACTGGAAGAGGGTAGATGTAGATTAGACATTAAAAAGAGATTCTTCACTGTGAGGGTGGTGAGGCACTGGCACAGGTTGCCCATGGAAGCTCAGTCCTCAGTCCTGGGAGTGTTCAAGGCCATATTATAGATGGGACTTTGGAAAACCTGGTCGAGTGGAAGGTCTCCCTGCCTATGAAGGGGTGTTGGAACTAGGTGATCTTGAAGGTCCCCTTCCGGTCCCAAGCAGTCTATCATTCTTTCACAATTCAGCAAAGTAGATTGATCTTCCATAAATTTTGACAGTTTACGGTGAACCTTCTGGATCCTGGCATCAGGAATGGACACAGAATTTAATATTTTGCTTTTACATTCGCAGTTTGTTCTCCAAAGTTTCTGATAGGACTTCATTTAAAGAACCTGTCCTTAATTCTATCTCCATTTCATGGTCACAACAGTCGAGGACAATGTCATCCACTTTGCAATACAACTCTTTTTCCTATCAAGACAAAGTGCTTTGCTTTATTCCCTTATTAAGCTGTAGCAAAATGAAGGTTTTAACATGCTTTAGGCCCAGCTAGTAGGGATTATGTGTCCTGCTTGCCTGTCAGGCCTGTCCCAGGGAAAGCAGGGAGCTACTCCTGAAGTTGATCTCGTCACACTCCCTGATAGTCCTCAATCAATTCACCTCCTCCAGGATCTCCCCTGGAGAGGAGCTGTTCCTTAACCAGGGCACACCCCACACAGGTGTGCTTACACATAATCAAGGTCTTTTCTATTTCTCAAATCACCCCACGAGCAAGTAGGCTGAAGATGCAAAAGAAACTGGGATGGAGAAGATGACCCCAAGTGACCAAAGGGATAATCCATACCACACAGCATGGTGCTCAGCATAAAAAACTGTGAGAATAAGGAAGTCTGACATTCAGAGGGATGTCATTTGTCTTCCCAAGAAACCATTAGCAATGATGGAGGTGGCTGAAGACTTCCCTGGCAAGGGTAAGGAGTGATTAAATTCTTTGATTTGCTTTGCTTTCACTTGCAGCTTTTGCTTTACCTATCACACTGTTTTTATTTCAACCTATGAGTTTTCTCACTTTTACTTTTCAGGTTCTCCCTCCCATAACACTGTGAGGGATTGAGCAAGCAGCTCTGTGTGTCTTATTCACCAACCAAGGTTTAAAAATGATCAAAGAAAATTGGTAAATTTTGCAGAAACTTCACAGTTTTCAGCAGATTTTTCCATGCAGACATGGAAAACTACCTAATATTCAATTTTGGACTGGATATTAGGAAAAAAATCTTTACTGAAAGGGTTGTCAGGCACTGGAACAGGCTGTCCAGGCAAGTGATTCAGCCACTGTCCCTGAAGTAAGTTATAAGAGTTGTGGATGTGGTTCTTAGGGACATGATTTAATGGAAGACTGGGCAGCACTTGGTTAATGACACTTGATGATCTTAAAGGTCTCTTCCAACCATAATGATTCTATGACAAGTTACTATGTCCAACTTGATTATGATGCTGCCTTTTCCAATTTATACTGAAATAATACTTTTCAAAATTAATATATTGCACAGTCTTGTTTCCTGTTGAGTAGCTGTCTGCAGTGTTTCTTTTTGTTTGTTTCTGTTAAATCTGAATAAATTTTGCTTTTATTTCCTGTTTTTTCTAGCATTTCTTTTTCAGCAGAAAAAAAGCAGGGTCCAAATTGACCTATTGGTGCTAATGTGGCTTTGAGAAATGACACAGCCATTTGATGCATACCAGAGCACGAATCTTTGATTCCCTCAACTTCCTGTGCCTACTTATGTCTCTTTCTGGACTCTCATCAGCCTGTGGGCAGATGTTACTCCCATCTTAGTAATTAGCAGTGAATATCTAGTACCTAAGATGGGAACATTGCAACAGGAGCACAGATCAACTAGATTTTTTATCAAATTGGAAAATCAGTTTTATTTTGCCTTTAGCTAATTCTCATTCCCAGGGAAAAAGAAGAAAAAAATGTTTCAGCAAAGTGTGATCCTCATCACTCAGTGCATAAGATGATCTCATGTCATTTGACTTGACATAGTTGCACATTATTTGTAGCACTCATCCTTTCCTTAATATTTATGTCAATTGGCAATGAGCTAAGCCTCTCCAGACATAACTGGACATTATTAATTACTTTCACAGAGGAGTAAATCATATGGGAAGCTGGACAGAGTCTAATCTGTTCTAAGGCATACAGCTTAAGTCAAACTAAAACTTAGCTCTTCTAGCACAAACCTGCACAGCCCAAATTTTACCTGCTCTTTCCAGAATACATTAAATTGTTCCACAGAGCTATTTCAAAGCAATCTGAAACTAAAAAAAGGTATAAAATTAATAATTACAATAATACTAGTTTCTCTCACACTGTTCACAGAATAAAAATATGTCAAAAGACACACAGCTAAGGAAAATGCATATCTGTATATGGTCTTCATAGTTCTTCATATGTTCTTTATATACATCAGAAAGTAAAAAAGGTGTATTTTCAGTATGTCCAGCATTGCAATCTGTTGGACATGTGTACACAGAACCAAATATTGTAATTAAAGAGAGAAATTGATTCAGTTGCCCATAAATTCTGAAATGTAAATTACCTTTTATGGTAAGTAGGCATTTCAGTGTATTTACCATGTTTGTGAAGTTACAGAACACACAGTCTCAGGTATCTATGAGGTTTAAAAAATAAAATAAAATAAAATAAAATAAAATAAAATAAAATAAAATAAAATAAAATAAAATAAAATAAAGGGTTTTTTTTAATATATTTTGTTTCTTTTCCAAATTAATTTTCTTCCAGAACCATAAAGTTCAATAGTTATCCATGTATTTAATCACTACAGAATGGAGAATAACTGCATTAGGTGGAAAAGGAGTATAAACTGTAAAGGTTGCTTTCCATACAATGGGATTCATCAAGGAGACTAAAAAGATACTGGGACGGATTCACAAAGAACATCCATTTATTTTCTTCATTTAAATAAATTTGGGAGAGAGAAGAAAGTCAGATTCACAAATTCAAAAGACATTTTCAGCTGATTAAGTGATTTTAGACCATTACAGTAGCCTCTGAGTAGGTTTTTATAATAGCTATGAACCAGAGATGATAACCAGCAAGGCCTAAATAATGATAGAAAACTCATAGATATTTTCAGTTTGCTAACATATACTCAATTCATTATTTTTACAAAATAAAACTAAGTTCTTTACTTCTTTACACAGGTCTCTTTTAAATTTAAACTATGGCTAAAATATTTTTTCCTCTATTTTTATTTAAACAACATTTTTCATCTGAAAATCCTAAACATGTATTACATGCATTTTATGCATGATAAAACTGAAATATAGCCAGGCTAAGGGACAGTTTCTGTGTCATGTTTAAGCCTGAACTATCCCAGAGAAGTAAAAATATTTCAGTTTCCCCTTTTCTTAATAGCTCTTTCCTGGGAGTGATCAATTTGTTTAAAAACCTGTTTTCCCTGCGTTTTTCTCTGACTATTTATGCTTTTGTAAGACTCCTTTCAGTGTGATGTTTTACACCCTGAAACAAACTGTTGTAATTCTTGCAAGACATAAAGCTGGTTAGTTTTGTTATTTGGAAGACCTATATGTACAGTGGCTAATATTTCCTCAGAAAAAAATTTATAATATATAAAAAAATATGTAAAAATATAAAATATATAAAAATAGTAATAGTTACAGACTGTGACAAGCGGAGTATTCAGTAGACCAGAGAAGGCTTTTTGATCTCTAGCTCATTAAAGCTGCAGTAAATCCCTGCTACAGCTTGCTCTGTGGAAATTCTAATGAATTAAGAAAAAACAGCAAAAAACATATTTCCATTACTTAGCAAATGCAGATATCTCATGATTCCTTATTTTCCCAGAATTGACAAGATGTCATTTATCTGCACAGTGTGGTCAAGCAAAGGCAGATATTTTGAAGACTCATATTTGAAAGTAAGTGAGTAAACAACTAGGCTGATCATTTATTCCTATGTAAAACATGTATGACTATAAATAGCACACACTCTATTTGAACAAAAATACATGATCCAAAAGGCCATTAAAATCAAAGGAATTAATCCCATTAATACCAACAATTAGTATATAGGGCCACATCATTAAAATTTCCACTGAAAACAGTGGGAACTCTGTCGTCATAAACTCCTCTTGGAAGCTGCTAGGTTTTTTTTTTCGTTTTTGCTTCATGTTTGATAAACAAAACTCATTAAACTTAGAGCTTGAATGTATAACATTATGCAACACTTCTGTAAGAATCTTGCTGATGTTAGCAGACCTTTCTTGTACATATCTCTGCATCACTTCAAGAGAAATCTCTATCTCCTTTGGAAAGTGAATGTTGTGGTTTATCTTGATGCTGTTACTGTATAGAAGGTATGGAAGACCAGAAACAGCTGATAAATTTAACCGTAACCTATGGGTTAAAATATCAAGCATTTTTACCTATTTTCTGACGTAGAAAGTAGATGACTAAAATGAAATAATTCTCTTTTTTTCCATGCTCAAAACTATAATGCATTAAGAATCCTATTTAGCTTAGCCTAGTTTATTAATTGCATTTGTAGATTCTGTTAAATGTAATTTGAAATGTCTGCCTCAGAATGAGAATGATCATATGGCTTCCCATGCCTAATGTTGCAGCTTTCTGCCAGCCATTGTGCAATTAATAGCACATAAACTGATAAACAGTATTTTGTCATTTGAATGCAATTTGTCATATCACAGAGGACCCAATGTTAACTCGGGGTAAAAGGATTTTTTTTTTTAATTTTGTTAAGAATTGAGGATTTATAAAATATCACACAGGAGCATAAAGCTCCCTCAACTGCATTTATTAAAACATACACCTGGGGGTTGTTTTACTTCATTCTGAGAAACTTAGCAAATGAAAGAAATCCTAGGCATTAACTAGTCAATTGTCCTTATTTCCTGTGTAACGATTTCATTTAAGTGCACCATAGGAGATGTCTGCAAATAGTTTGAATTGTGACTTTTGGATGGTTTTTTGTATTAATTTTTCAACTTATTTTTAGGAAGTACAATCTTTAACAAACACAAGAAAGCACTTCACACACATACACGCACACACACACAGAAGCACACACATGCACAAAAGCTAGAAAAATTAGAAAAAGGTAAAAAATGTATTATCTCAGTAGTAAGAAAACCACAACACAATGCAACACAACAAGGAAAATGAAACTGGTAATATCCACACCTTAGCAGGCCTTCTGCCACTTTCCAAATCTCCAAAGTAGGCACTGATGTCTTGTTGTGGGCAGGATAAAGTGGAAGAAGAATTCTTGTTATAACTATTCCAGCTTGCACCATAAGCCTCAGGCAGCCTTAAGTGTTACAGATTAAAATTATAACAAAGCTATTCACTATCTTCACAGATCAGTGGATGGCAAGTGTTGCTTAAGGGTAGCATTTTAGACAAAATATTCATTGTGTCTGAAACAGAGAAAAGAGCAAGAGAGTAAGAGATAATATGAAAAGCAAAAAAAGGCAAATGAATGGCAGAGGGAAATGGTTGAGAAACCAACTCAATGGTTGAGTATCTGGTTTCCTCCTCTGGAAGAATTTTTATATTTCTGCATTTCAACTGTATTACTTGCCTAAGACTGTCTATAGGAGAGTTTGGGTTAACTTCTCTAGACTACTCATGCGTAAGAAAAAATAAGACTCTAAGT